>NC_048411.1:17744795-17852368 GCF_013103735.1 Etheostoma cragini
GGGGAGTTAAGAGGATTACTACTGTTCAGTGTTTGCTTTCTACAGACTAGCTTTCAGCTGGCTCCAAAGTGACGCTAATGCTCATTGTCATGCTTCATGTAGAGGATGAGACTAGAGTGACTTTAAAGAGACTTTTCCTTGCTCAGCTGAGCGTCGAGGAACTTCATTGGAATGTCTTTCACAGCATGCCACTCTATTTCCTTTTGTTACAGCGTGTGATAAATGCAAATATACTCAAACCTCTGTGGGCCAGGACTTGCATTTAACTCCTTACATAAAACCATGTTCCTGCTGACCAGTGGTGGGAGAGGTTTTCAGATCCTTTACTTAAGTAAAAGTACTTATACCGCATTGTAAAAACACTCTGTTACAAGTCAAAGTCCTGCATTGAAAATATTACTTACTTACTTAGTAATTAAGTAAAAGTACGTAAGTATCATCAGGAAATATACTTAAAGTATTAAAAGTTAAGTACTCAATGCAAAAAAAAACCCTCATATTTTAGAAACTGGGCATGATCAAAACAGTTCTGTCAATCAACAAGTGTTTAATCGGCTATACATTTCAGCTGGACTTGTCGGCCTGTATATTGTGGGGTAGTTTCATTTACAATCAAACATTGTATTTTATAAACTATGTGTGTTTTGTGTGCACAAATCTTAATTGGTAAAGTAACCAGTAACCAAAGCTGTCAGATTAATGTAGTGGAGTAAAAAGTACAATATTTCTCTCTGAAATGTATCAGACTAGAAGTAGAAAGTAGAACGAAAATTAAAGACTTAAGTAAAGTACAAGTACATTAGATTTGTACTTAAGTACTTATTTACATTCCACCACTGAACATCACCTAAACAGCATTTAGGACAATAAGCAAGACCAATTCATGTTTGCATACATGTTTTTTGTACTATTTTGATATCATATAGCAAGGAGGAATCTAACTGTTAAATGCCCACATTGGACTGATGCTGTAAACTGTATCTAGCCCTGATCTGTGAGACCCTAGTCTCAAATTGCGAGATCTTCCTCCACAGCGCTGCAAAAGAAGGTCTGGTTAGTCCACACAGCATTCCGGGATGGGAGAAAAACGTGCTCTGGTTTATTGGTATTGCTTTAAACCAATCACAATCGTCTTAGGCGGTGCTAAATTCAGTACGGAGCAAAAAAACCTCTGCAAAATAGCCTGGGGAAGGAACTTGTTTTGGTGGGACATGTTTACTTTCAAAGGTTGTTTTAGTTGTGCAACAAAAAACTCAGATTGGACAGATAGTCAAGCTAGCTGTCTGGATTTAACCTGAGGAGCAGTTAATAAATCCACCGGAGTTTAAAATGGCAACACAAAGATAGCTAAAGGTAACAGACATCTGGCAACAACAAAAGTCATCCGGCAGAATTTCCAGCGCCACCTGAACAATCTTGGGAGTGGGACGTCATGGCTATAGACTAGTGAGACCCTTACAACCCTGCCCACTTTCCAGGACTGTACCTGTGATTGGCGGAGCTGCACCAGCTGCAGAACGTCTCTCTTCAGGCGGTAGTCTTTGGCTCTGGCGTCAGTGAACACATAGATGAAGGATCCAGGCAGGGAAACCTCTAAGGCTTTCTTTATGGCTCCTATGCTCATCTCGGGGCAGTCGCCCCCACCCTGGGTGACAGATTCACACATGATCAAATATTCCTGGAAAAAATAGACTCTATATATGTTTTTATAAACTGCATTCATGCCGATTTTATACTCAAACAACCATATCATATAAAATAGATCAGCCTTTGGGACACAGGTGACGGCAAATAATAAATAGAAACATTTAAAACACAATACTCTTAAATTCAACACTACTAGTAACTTTTGAAAGAAGAAATTCAATTTAAAAGAAAGACAATGAGCCTTTTAGAAATCAAATATTTTCAAATGCAAAAGAAAACATACCATTGCCTAATTCATTATACTCAGGGGTTTTACCGCTAGTCTTACTTGGTCTGGTGTTACCAGTGGCTTATTGTTGCTCATGGTTAGAAACATATTGCTATGAAACGGATACTGCTGACTTTATGATTCTTCTAAACTGCATTATTAAACCATCATCACATTGTTGTCGCTTGTGGCCTCAGTGGCTGCTGTTTGCTAAAAGTTACATAGGATCGCTTCAAATTGTGGCTTTCTGCTCAGCTATAGCTCAGATTAGTGCGGAACAACAAAGTGGTTCCAGGTCACATTGATTAATCATTGTGTGTGTTCTGGTTCCCACCTGGACAAACAGCTCTTGCAGATCCTGCTGGAACTTCTTTGGGTCGGTGGTGATGGACACAGGGCCGATATCTGTGAGGGGGGGAAATGTATATCGGAGACTTTTATATAAGGAGAATCAGTGGCAAAATCAAATCAGGTCAGCTTAAAAAGAAATGTTCTGGTTAGTATACCATAGTGTAGGCCCATGTCTTAAAATATTCATCCCAATCAAATGGACCTAAGGGCTTAGGTCTAACATGTCTGGGTTTCTCAGAACAAAGGAGTTAGTTGTTCCTTCTCTGCAGTTCTGCCTCAGTTAAGAGAGGAAAAGCATCTACGGCGTCAATATCCCAAAAAAGCCACACAGTCTCATTTATCAGGACCATAGAGATGCCCCGTAGGTTTTTGGGCAAGACAGCAATTTCAATCATGCACACCACATAGCACAAGAGTGGCGAGAGAGGTTTTTGCACTGACAGAATTAAAAAATGTTCAGGTTTGGTTTCACACAAATGGCTACAATCGGACCAAAGTTTGGAAGATGATATTCATTTTTTGCAGCTGGAGTCAGCATTTCCTAGACCGAGACTAGCTCCAGCAGCGGCAGCAGCAAACTCTGGTATAATGGATAAGAACCTATCAGGGCCTGAGACTAAGTCTGCATGCTCTAATATGATTAATACACAGGGGATGCATTGTTTTAGCTATAGAACACTCTATGGGGCGCCATTTCTAAGGTGGCTCACGCTGAAAATAACAGCAACATTTTATCACAGTTAGCTTCTAACAATGTTTAAAAACTGGTATCAGTTTTTGAGGGTCACTTTTTTGCACATTTACAACAATATTTGTCAACTTAGATATATTTAAAATAGTTGAATCAAAATATTAAATGTTAAACCTAAATGTCAAATGTAAATGCTAAATCTAAATCTTAAATCTAAATATTAAACCTAAATCTAAATTTAAATGCTAAATCCAAATGTTAAATCTAAATCCATTAAATTTAAAAACGTCAAATATTGTTGTAAATGTGCAAAAAAGTGACCCTCAAAAATTCATACCAGTTGTTTTAAACATCGTTTGAAGCTAAATGTGACAACATGTTGCTGTTGTTTTCAGCATACTCCATACACTGCTTACTATAACAAGCCGTTTTTTTTTACAATTATGACAGAGAATACGCTTACCAGGTTAGGGTGGAGCTATGATTTCTGTCTGTGCTTGTTATTCCTAACTGTCAAACACCATTTGAAGTATCTCTGTAACAGTGCTTGCAACAGTGGAGGCTTTCAAGTCCCTTGTCTGCTCATGAGTGACTGTAAAAAACTGACAGCACTGTCACGCCTCTTGTCAGACACTGCAGCTTCTTTGCAATCTTTAAGGTTTGCAAGGTCCCCAAGGGCAGAGCACATTGAACACAGACAAAATGTGTGGTGTTAGTGCAGTCCTGAGCCCCCCACCCCCCCTGACTGGCTAAAGTGGGGACTACTAGGGTTTTCCGGAGGCATGGATGGAGGAGAGGGAGGAGTAGGTGGGGTAATTACACACAAGCAGACAGCATATGCTTCTCATCAGTGCCCAAACACCCTCCCCCATTAGAGCACTCTTATTTTCAAGCAGCTTTCCCGTATACGACAGATGCTTGTATCAGTTTGAGTTTAATGTGCTGCTCCGTGTCCAAGTGGACTCTTGAAACAGCTATGGGCTCCGACACGTGCAACAGGTTCTGACATGTGTTGCAGTTTGCTGTGATTTTTTCAAGTTAAACTATATGCATGACAACTACAGGCAAATATGAAATCAGGGGCAAAGTAACCCACATGCTGATTTTGTAAAAATGCAAGCAATAGAGCTACAGGCTGCCGTGTTGCCTGAACCTGGCAAGACAATCTGACAATGTTAAATTATTTGTTAATGGTGCTGTGAATCTTAGTTGTATTATATAAACATATAGGCCCTGACCTAACATATTAAGACTCAAGATTAACACTCACAACAATAGTGCTTATTGTGTTACTGGATATTTTAACAACAATGTTTTGCCAAAAATGTACCTGGATCATGGAAGGGAACCAGGACAAAGTTTTTGATAGCTCTGGTCCTCCGGTTGAGGGTCTTCTCCAGGATCCGTGAGGCGCCCTCTATCACCTGTTTTAGATCGTCGTACATGGAGCCAGTAACATCGAACACAAAGGCCAGGGTCGAGGCGCTGTCACCGGAGCCATCATCCTCCTCAGCCCGCGGGACTGCCAAGAGCCTGTGCGCACCGATCCAGAGCGCCAAGACTAGGCACCTCAATAAGACACCGGGCATTTTTTTTTTTTTTTTTTTAGATGTACTGCATCTGTCTGCTGGAATGAGGCGAATCACATACAAATTTAGAAGTTGAGGAAAGTTTTTCAATAGTTTCGATTTCAAAGCAATTCAAAGTCTGGGACTGCTTCTAATCGGTAGAAAATACATCTGAACCAATAGAGCTCAGCAGAGACACAGAATCCAGAGTAAAATACTTCCACAGGAGTACATCCGTGCGTAAAGTTTGGAGGAGCGTGCGGACTGGCTCTGTGTTGGAGAGCCCCTGTAGAGCTGGTGCTCTGACGCTTCAAACGGGGGCGGAGATGGGTATTAAAAGGTTTTTGTGTGTGTGTGTGCCTCGACCCCACTGTGACTTCCAGGCTTTAACCACTATCCAACATTCCCCCTTTCGATCTAATTTTCTCCATAATAGAGGCAGGGCCCCAAGAGACGCTCTTTTTAACAGCTTTGCACATTACCAGAGGAGTCTGGAGTCTGGAGCCTGAATTTTGGACATGCCGAGAACATTGTCTCAGTAACAGCCTCGTTTGTATAAATAGCCATCGTTTATATTCAGCTGACACCAATCTAATTTTATACATAGCCCACCCTGAGAAATCTCCCCTTGGCATATGAATGGGGTGGAATAGCTCGAAGTGCCACACAGAAATGTCACTTTCCTTATTTTTTTTAACTGTGTAGTGTAGCTGATCTAGAAAGGAACATGTTATGGATTATCAAATAATATTCATGGGCACCTGACGTCTAGCTATAGCACATCTCAGATCAGACCTCACAGAGGAAGCCAGCCCTGATCTTATGAATGTAAATAATTTAATGTCTTCTTCCAAAGTAAGTTGTATGTAGAATATTTTTTTAGATAAGCAGATTGTTCACTTCAAAAACAACTTCCATTATTGCTGCATTAAGTTACAGAAGCTACACTTAAAAACATATAAAACATATTAAATACAAAGTGAATCCCAAAAATATACCCAAAGGACAGAAGGTCAAAAGCTCTGGACCATCCTGTCCTCTGCCTTCTCTATGGTATTACTTCAGTCTGTTCTTGATGAGAAGAAAACAGAAAGCAGGTCTGAGCAGGCCCAGTGAGCACACAAACCCAGCAGCTTCTACACAAAAGCCACTGAGCCTCATTAACGCACCAATCAAAGCCAAGACACAGTTTTATGGAGTTCATTGTTCAGTATACAACCAACCAGTGCAGAATTACACCACAAAGCGAGTCAGCAGGTAGGATCTTTACATTTCTTTTAAATTTTGAAGACAATGAAATTGGTTGTGTGAAGTCTGTCGGGGGTGGATTATTGTCTTGAGACATGATTCATTAGGGATCATAAGGAAAGTTGAACATTTTCCAAATACAGGTTTAAGCAACACTTACACATTAAATCATAACAGCTCCTACAAATAATCACCTGTATATAAAAAAAATCCAACACAATTCTATTAATTTCCAATACAAAGACTAAGCACGCAGTGATAGATAATCTTGCCACTTAAATGCATTTTATTCTTTGCTCTTATACTCTTATAACAGGTAAATGGCATTTATCATTTAGTAAATTATCATTTGCATAAGGCATAACATTAGTGAAGCTGATAAAACATCTTAATGCTGTAACTAAAACAATCCAAGAATGAAAAAAGGCATCATCACATGCTCTGGCCTCACACAGGATAAAAACAAAGTGGACAATTGCAAGCACAAAGCACGCAAAAAGCTTTACAACCAGAATTAATGTCTGTTTGTGCCTCTCAATGACCAGGGCTTTGTGTGCGCTGAGGGTGGAGTACGATGCTCTCAAAAGAAATAATGAGCCTCAGTTCAGATGGAAGCTGTGAGAATTTGCTGTGTTGCTTGGTCATGTCGTTCAGGGCGTCGCTGTGTAACACCGCAGACACTAGGCGCAAGTGTTAACGGGGAAGTGAAAGCACAATAGGATGTGAAGAGTGCAAACATAGTAAAATAAATAATCCATAGTAAAATCCCAGCTCCTTCCAACGCTCCTCTTCAAATAAAAACCCTGTTCTCTCAGGAAAAGGAAACCTCAGAATGTGAGAGAAAAAACAATCTCACAATAATGAAAAATACAGTGCAATACATTTTAACACTGTGATAAAAAATAAAAACTTCATTCCATACTTATGAGGAAATTCCCATGAACGCAGTAGAGCAGAAAATAAATTACCCTTCTATTTACATTATACAATGTAGACTCTACTGCCCTGTCACTGTAAGTCAGTGTTGACCTTATCAGTAAGTAGCACATTTATCCAGAATCTCCCGGGTTTTGAGTCTCTTCGCGTGGTGGTGAAGCAGCAGCCCAGTTCATCTGAGCAATTCACGGGCAGTCCCTGGTTTACAGTATGTGAACAAGATGCACACTAACATCTCAGGGGAAACTGAGTTCCTCAGACTGTCCATGGGGATACCACAACGGTGCGTTCGCAGAAATGCTCGTACACAATCCACAACACTCAATGGGTTTACGCGGAGCCACTTAGGTGTAAAAGCACAGATTAATGACTGAGGGTTTTGATGATATGTTTGACTTTTCCGTCACATCAGAGGATATATTTGTTTTACAATCCAAACTAGAAATGTAGACGAACAGCTTCTTGACACGAATGCCGTATATGGCTGCGCAACAAAGTTTTCAGTCCACTTCTAGGTGAGCGAGATAAATGTGGTTCCTTCCCGTTGCAGGTATGATGGTGCTGGATCGGTGTGTGGATGCTGTGTTGGATCCATCTAAGAAGTTTGTAAGAATGGTCACCATTGAATTGACAGACAATTAAGTGGTTTGATGAAACATGAGTGTGTTCAGGGCATGCAAGATAAATGGCAAAACAAATCTACTGCATTACTAAAATATGTCTTTGCAAGCTCACTTCGCAGTTGACAAAACGCTGAGCGGGATGTCAGCAACAATTGGCAGCGGCTGGTGCATTACATTAGGCAGTGAGAGCAGAGCGCTGTCTCGCTCTTCACTCAGCCCTGCAAGACTATTTGATTGCCAGCAAACAAGTGGGCCATTTGAATAATTCATAGGCACAAACGGCGAGCAGAAAGTGTCTTCTACACTTTCAGCCCACGGACTGATTTTGTTATCTTTTTATTATTTCCTCGTATTTATCTTGGAGTCGAAGCATGTGCTGGAATTGAAGATCAGCCAAGCAAAGGAGTATTCAGGTACGAGCTCATTAACACACCACTCACCTTACATTCCTACACAAGTCCATCATAGAGAGACAATGCCTGAACAATAGAAGGGTCTGCCTTTGAACCCTCCTGAAACTCCTGCAGAGTCAGCTTCCCGTCTGCATTCTGGGAAAGGAACAGGAGACAAAATGAAACTGCTGCTTTGACACAAAGTAACCAGCAGGGGGCAAAACAAGCTCTTAAGCTAAATCATGTAATCCCTGTTCTATGCTGTTGGACTGATCTTTGGTTCAGTGCCCATGGATGGAGGCCACTCTCTGCCAATAAATATCACTAAGTGCTGCTGTGCTGTTCAGCTAGTTTCATGGGCTGATGTTGGCAGCAGAGGGCTGGCAAACACACCCATGAAGGCTGCGTCTCATCTTTCACTAAAGCCGAGTAGACTCTTGGGGCCGAGGGAGTGTGTATTAGCACCATGGGCTAGCGGTGCAGGAGACTAAATATGATGTTTATAGACTGCCGGCGGTGTTAGTGACGCTGTGATGGACACAGCTAACCGCTCCAAATGTATCAGTGTCCATGTCAAAGCCCTGAGGGTGGCAACAAAGGCAGATTCAGTCCTCTTAAAGGTAAAGTAATAATCATTACTGCACTTGTTTCAGAGTTAGGCACCGTTTAATGTTAAACTGTAGAAAACATCAAATGGTAAAGCAACTATCACCATCTCTATCACACCAGTGTTTTGACATCTTTTCCATATTTAAAAACTAACCTTGTCCATCATTGAAAAAATACGTTCCACCCGCTTTTCTGGTGTATTTTCTTCTTCTGGCAGCTCCACAGTGTTCCCCTACAATATTAAATCATTCAATTTTTACCATTTCAAACTATTCAGATGTATACTTCTGATGTCTGGTAAAACTTACCACCATCTGATAAATGGCATCTACGATGTTCAACATCTCATCTCGGGTGATGTAGCCATCGTTATCCAGGTCATATAGTTTAAAAGCCCCTGTGTAGAGAAAAATGTTAATCTATTTCAGTAGGAAAGCCCATACTGAGATCAAAAGGCTACTGTGACTTCAAAATGTAAAACAAAAGCTTAGATTTAACTATAAATTTGAATGGATTAAAAAGCACGCAGTGTTTCATGTCTGTGGAAGTGGTGAAAACTGAGTACAGACAGGCAGCAGCCTTTCATGTCTGCTTCCCAGTTCAAAAGGCAACAGTAGTGACTGTGCATATGAATAAAGCTCACACTTGGTTTCAGGTTTAACAACTATGGTTACAGATAAGGTTTCAGGTTTTCTAGGGTGTTTTATTTTCCATAAAGGTTGTCAACATATTGGGTTATGACCCATAGGTTGCGTGCCTGCTGTCCTGTTAATAATCTCCCTGTTGCTGTTCTCTAAGACAGTTGTTCCAACCTTTTTGGTCTGAGGTGCCCCACAGCTCTGTCAGATGAATTCACGTACCCAGTCATCAATTCCTAATGTATGTTCCAAATGTATTACACCTATAAATACAGATGAATATGATTTAAAAGTGTTTTTTCATAAAATTGTGAAAAAAACTGTCAATTAACTGTCAATGTTACGGTTGGTTTAGTCAGCGACCATACTAATACTAGCCTAGACTAGTATCAAGACTATTATCCACTGAAATTACTTTGAGCTAACTATTATAACTGTTATCACTTTTAGCTACCTGTTTAAACTTGCTATCTAGTTTTCACACACTCTTACATTACTGCAACATGTAGTGTTCAGGTGTTGACTTAATCTTAATATGTGGATATATTCTTTGAATCAAATCCTAATTTAGTTTTTCATTATTTTTATTAGTTATGCTACTCTCCAATCTTTCCATGCAGATCAGTCCTCTTTCATATTCAACGTATTGCAGTCAATCCTAAAACATGTTCTTTAAATGTAAAAAAAAAAAAAACAGGGGGAGGAGATTGCATCTGTTTACATCTCAACTTCTCATCAAGAGTTCCCCGGGAAGTCACTGACAAGGCCTGGATGAACTCAGAGAACTCGATGCGTCCATCCTGCAGTGACAAAAGGGAGAGAGAGAATGGGAGAGAGGAAATGGCCCAGAGAGAAGATGAGCATCTTGCTGTAGCTGTTCTTCCATGACGTCATTGCTGTATTCTGGTGAAAAACGGGACCAGACGTTTACTCCAGGTCTGCTGCTATTTTTGCCCTGCACCTGGCTCTCTCCTGAGGCAGAAATATGTCACCTCTGGTCAATAGCAAGATGGATGCGACTGGGTCATGGTCTAAAAGTTACAGTACACAAACTACCGCGGCACATTTTCCTAACAATTCCGCATCATGAATGGGCATGGCAGATAATTCGGTCCGACAAGGTGGAAAATATTCTGACACTTATTTCCTCTGAGCTTTGTTTGAATTGCGAGCTCTGAAGTTCACAACATTTCCAATTACCCTCCCAAAATTGTGGCCCTCAGCATTCTTTTTCGTCTGTGAGGCCACACTCTGCAGGCAAGACAAACGTATACTGACATGGATAATGATCAAATATAAAATTGAAAACTCAAAGTGCCTCACATGCTGCTAATTCAGACAAACTTATCAAGCTAAACCTCCTCAAGCAACTGCATGAGACTCATATTAAACGCTTAAAAAGGCTGCATAAAAGACATTCTATTTACACATCCAAAAGCTCTCGACAACAAACAAAGCATCTAAACCAACGCCCTGGACGTAGTTATTTAGGATTATTATAACATTAGGATTGTTGGTGTGTGTGGTGCTACCACAGCTGCCTACCTGCAACTGCTATGAGTTCTGCCACAGATTTGCTTTAAGAATATAGACAAGTGCTTGTATGAACTTTTATCTCTACCAGACATCTGACCAGCCAGACAATGCTGAAGTCATGCATTGCTGATAGCATAAGTAATAAAATACTGTTAAGATCAATGCATTCTCTAACTACAGGGAGGTTCCTAACACTAGTGAATGTCACAGATAAACATCAGATGGAGGGGTTGTCTGATCTTTCTGACACAAAGCCTCTTAACTGAGTCAATAAACCTCCAGGGGCTCACCAATGGCCCAGGAGCTTGTCATCTACAGTTTATCCTCCTAAACCCAACCGGACCTATCTGCAGCTGCGGTGAGGTGGATCACTCCAGAAAAATGTTGCCCACATAACAGAGACATCAGTTCTGTTCCAAAACAAAAACATGCATTTACACCTTTTGAAAAATAAATTGGCAAAAACTATTGGAAAGGGATTTCTGGCACATAACAAAGGGTTACGAATATGTCTTACTACTAATGCAATGACTCATCTTTTTTATATATAGGAGAGAATCATCTGTGCTGTTATAATACTGGCAATGTTGGAACAGAGTGATTTCAAAAGACACAGGTAGTGTTTTGATGTATTACACAGAACACAAATGGGGCAATCATTCCACACTGGGTACAATAAACATGTCCTTATACTGTTCGTTATTTTGATTACACTTTAGTCAAGAATTTCAATACAATACAGCTTTCGTTCAAAGGTGATAAATTGCACTTTCCTGTATACAAACCTGATGGCCTACAGCGCTCTCTTTCATTAAAAAAAAAGCAAAATGGACTCTGGAATAATAAGAGCAGCAAAATGAAAAGGATTTCTAAACCATGTTGCCCTTTTGTTCTGTGCAACCTCTGGCTGAAAGGACCTTTAGATTAGCTCTACACTGAGACGCTGTCACTTTGAACTTTATTAAATGTTCTTATTAAGCAGAAACCCCGGACAAACAACCACTGTAACTATTTCTCTGTCCTAACAAAAGGTAGGTGAATATTTCTCCGGCCTCATGATAGGACAGTAAAACATATGAAATTGGGTACAAACCTTGTTTTCATCAAATACATTGAAGACAAAGGAGGCGAACTTTGTGGGATCTCCAAAAGGAAAGAACTGCTTGTATATCTTCTGAAAGCCCACAGCATCCAGCTGCCCACTTGGGCAATCTTTAATGAAGCCTTTGTACCTGGAACATGAAGCACAGATGTTTAAAGAGTTCTAATACCATGTATAATGGCAACAATGATGACAGATCACCTCCTCACCCTGCAGCACGCATTATGGATTCAGCCTGAAAGCGTGTGCTAGATCAAAAAGGTAAAGTGCAGAGCTATTTGTCTCATTCACAGATAAGACAATTGGCCTAATCCAATAGCAGGCCCAGAGTAGTTAAGTCTAATCAAATTACTTTCTAGTCTTCTTTTGATAATATGCGTGGCTGATAGCTAAGTCTGAAAGCTTCCTCTTGCCTCTGGAAATGACATATCTAGAGAGCGACTTAACATCTCTTTTAGCCTAAATATAGAAGCATCTCATAAGCAATTTCAAGCGCAGTCGCTCAAAAAGCCAGTCAGCTTCCTTGTATGTCTTCATAAAAGGGACACAGCAGCCTCAAAGTCTAACTAGACTGTAGCAGGTCAAGGAGTGAGGGAGAGATTGTTAGCCATTACAAAAATAAATGCTAGATGAATAGGAGGAGGAGGAAATAGCAGGAAGATAACACTCGTTATAAAAAGTATTACAAAAAGCTTTTGCTCTCAATCAACAGCAAAAATTACGCACATGGGAGTGCTGCAGGCTCGTCTCTGATTCAGAATAAGGCCGGGCTGTAATTACGGCCAGAGAGAGAGAGAGAGAGAGAGAGATAGAATGTTCTGATGAAGAAGACCAGGACAGGTCTTTTCCACTCGCACATAGGCTCCTCACTCCTCTTAAACTCGGTACATTTAATCTGCCTTGGAGATAATGAAGCCAGCTCCATATAGTCAAAGATAGGTTGAAAGATGTTTTGAGGACCAGCTGAAAAAAAAATCTTCAGCAAGGCGAGAAGAGAGCAGATCCATGTAATTCTCAAATTAGATATATCTGGAGATGTGCAGAAAAAAATTAAAGCCTAGCTTACTATGATGCATTACACAATCTACTAGGTATTTAAAATGCATGGCACACAATGCATATCAATATCCAAAGCTGACCCATTTCCCCTGAATTCTTCAGTCATTTTTAATGTGTGACTTTGAAATATTATAGCCGGCAACCAACATAGTAGGGGAATGGTACTGTAACACACTGTACAGCATAGTGTCTGTACTGTTTATACAGTTAGTATATGTGTTTTAGTATAGTGCATTCAGTATATTGTTTGCTGCAAAAACTGAAAAGTTTACAGTATATACAGTATGAAGTATTTGTTGTAAAGAGACCTATTCTTTTCTTCTTTAGACTTTTAGGAGGTTTACGAGAAATGGCAATATTGCTCTTACTAAATCATTTCAAGTACATCAAAAATCAGCCATTTTTTGGTTTATTGCAGGATAAATAAAACTAAATTGGTTTTCCAATACATCTTCTTATCACAGATAAATTGGTATCAGAGTATATGTTTGCTGATAAGTAACAAGAACAGTTCAGTGCAGAAATGTGTTTTTGATTGGTGTTGTTTACATAAATAAAGGTCAAAAAAACCTTTTGTGTCTCCTGCACCACATTGACAGAAGGATACATTAATATATACAAATTAATTAACACCACAGTACTTATGAGGTGAAATAGGTCTTCACTTTAAACCATGCCTGACTAAATAAAAGGCACTCCTCTGATTTTGCACATTAAGTTCAGTTTACTTGTTATGAGTTTTAGTCCCTGGGAAAACATATCTTTTGTGCCTCTGAAGCAGCTTTCCAAAGTCTGAAAAAATAACCCTGATGATGTCATCATCAGTCTGCTGCTTCGATTTTGTCCGTTTTTTGTATCTGTATTTTAGGAGTCACTCAAATTTATGGAACAATACTAAATCACAAGACTTCCTCTTAAATATGAGATTTATTTTCTGTGACCAGTTTTTTGCAATTTTAAAGAGCTGACTTATTGCATGCAAAAATGATAGAGCAGTGAATGGAGTGAGTACTCCATCATTTTAGCATTCCACTTGTACAACACAGTCAGTTTTTTATCAAAAGTGATGCATGACAACCAGAGAAAATATTTTTTATTACACACATTCTTTCTCCTTCTCAAAACCCTGCACGTGCATTACCCAAATGCTAACACTAAGTGTGTTATTTAACCAATGACCAGATTTAAACTGTTCTGATCAAAACTATTTGCTCAAAATATGTCTTTAAGTGAAGAAAAACTCAAATTATATTTTTTATTTTTCACTCTCTTTGTCCATATGAGTATTGGTTGGGCTCCAGTTAAAACCTTCAACATGCACTTTGAGTTTTTATTTATATATTTTTTATTATAATCATATTAATTTGCTTTACTAGGCACTCAGTATACATGTAAGGCTGACTGACTACCACATTTAACATACTACCAGTAGAGTTACATAAGCAGACAACACATCTACAGTACATGGAGTACAGTACAGTACAGTAAAGTACGTGCAGCACAGAGGTACTGTACCAGTGTTGACATGTTTGCCCAGTGTCAGCTATTCCTCAGAGTCATAATCAGAATCACATTAATTTGCCAAGAACACGTTGTGTCCAAGAAATCTGACTTGGTGACACTGGTGCTAAGACACATACACATTCAGACTGTACTTGAAAGAGTGTAATAGTGCAACTACGTACTGTACTTGCAGGAACATAGCATACGTGACATTGTGCATCTCCCACAGTAGGGGGGCCAGCATGAAGATTAAGAATTTATTACTGGCACTGGCTCCTACTCCTTGGCATCTACCAGGGTGGTTTGCTGAAGAGTTGCACAGGACGTCTGTCTAGCTGGCAAGAACATCACTGCGTTATGGCATTTTGTTACTGATTTCAGGTGAGCCTCAAGCCTACCAATGATGTTCCATTAGAGAAGATTTAGGAAGGGGGACAAATTTAATGCACAACATAGGCATTTATCTAACCTCACTAATTCTTCTATGTCTGTGCCTGTGCTCTAATTACACGCCATCTGGCATTTCCATTGGTAAAATTCCCGCTCATCCCTCACACTCAGCCGTGTTGATTGCTGATGATCTTCAAGTGAGGACTAATCCAAACTTTTCTGTGAAAGACAGAGAGTGATGGTGAGCTAGCTGGGGGCTGGAGGTTTAAGAAGGGTGGAGGTTTTCCGCCCCAGTGCATTCAGAGAGCCCCGGAGACGGCCACCTTGGAGGCTATTGAACTGCCAATGCCCAGTGATATCTAATGCTGCTGCTGCTGCATGGCTGTGTATTTTCCCGGGCTCCTCCCCCCAGTAAACCTCCTAACAGGGGACATGAAGAGCAACTAGCTCCTGACACAAAGCGCTTTTCATGCATGCAGAATCAAGTTGTGAAATGCAAAACCAAAGCATGAGAACTGAAGTGTAAACATGGGAAGGTGATCAGTTTATTACAGTGCTCCCTCTTCAGATATACAGTAAGGCTGTTGTTTCTTTGGAAAAGAAGAACAGAGAATACTCTGTTTTTCTTTTCCAAAGAAACAATAAACCAAGAGCAGCAGTATGCAACAGACCAAAGTGATGACTACGCTCATGCCTGAATCATCTCTGTACATGAAGATGCATTGTCTCCTGTTTGTGTGCCAGCGGCTGTCAAATTATGCCTTCAGAAAAAATCTTACCACAGTTTCTGTGACTTATCTTGTTTCATTCTGATATATGTAAATAGATGATGGAACATTGTCAGTGCAGGCTGGGATCAGAAAAAGGCGAGACCTCTGCAAAGGGATGCCGGAGTAGGTCAACCTGAATCGTAAGTACAGACTCTGACAGGGAGGATTACTAATAGGCAAACTTGTGGAGGCTCTGTGGCCATGTAGTGATTAAGTGCCTGGATGTTAAACAACCTCATGCCCCCGCAATTCTTCTGTTATCAGACATCCCGTTTGCAAATAGACTTAAAAAAGGTTGTTGAGGAATGTATCATGCAAATGTTTGTATCTGTATTATGAGCCTTCAGAGTCATTCAGTCTCAGTAAGGCTTCAAAGTCATTCTATTTTCAGAACTCATCTGCCTTCAGGGTAGAAGTGAGGGAGATGGCTTTGAATCAACTATCAAACCAAATGTAAAGGCACTATTCATGGACTCAAGAAACCTGAAGAATCCTGGGCAAAATACATATCAAAGTGGATTTTGGAAGAGTCCTGTGAGTTTTGCCAGTAAAAACACAATTGTGATTGTGATAACTTTGCATCAGGAATGGAAATATCTCATTAAAAATGAACGTGTACGGCTGGTAAGAGACCATTCATTAACTAGTCATTTTTCAGAAACAAATAACTTTTGGATAACTAGCTCCCTAAAGATATGGACTATAATTTCTAAATTTCTGTCCGAACCCGGCCCGGCCCGTCGGGCTCAGGTCAGGTATCCATGCTTTAGCTCACATGCACTAACATGCATGCGCTGCCCGACTGGCTATCAAATCAAAGAACAGAGAAGCTTGAATAACACACACAGAGGTAGTGTGAGTTTATTTTTGGCTCAGGACGCCATTACTCTATTATATCTTTACATAGAAAATAGAAGTTTACTGCTATATTAATTTCTGAATATTGAGTACACCCCCTTTAAAAGAAAAACTAATACAAAAATATATACACACACACACAATAAAAATAAAGATGAATGCATACACTTACCACTGCTGCACCTCTTTCTCTGTAACTGTAAGAGAAATAAAGAGAGACATATTAGCTTTGAGGAAAACGTTGGCTGTCCTAGAAAAAAAGTAGCGTGCTGTTAGATACAACAGAGGAGCCAAGTACTGTAGTAGCATCATTAATCATCTTGGCCCAATCCTTTCACATCTGACTTTACCAAAACTATTCAACAGTGTCAACGTGCAAGTTTGAAAAAATAGCCATGTTTAGTTGAGTGTAGAATTTGTCGATTCTAGCCAACTATATGAATAATATTTAAAATGAATAATAGTTTTTGCAAGGACAAGTGGCAGTAAATCCCAGGGAGCCACAAAAAGACAAACAAGGTTGAGGGAATGAAGGTCGGTCACAGATTAAAACGAGAATTCCGGTCGATTCCAACACGTAGCTCTGTTGTTTCTGTTTATTTCAAGTGTTGTCAGTAGAGAGAAAAACGAAAACAATCAGTGCTGTCAACACCGTGTTAACCTCCTGCTAGCGTTAGCACCCAACGGGCTTAAAAAGGGAACGTTTTAAAATTCCTTTTAGCCTCTAAACTTCATTAAAAGTGTCTACCCATGTGAAGTGATTCCTTCCCAGTGAACAGTGAATCTCACTGCTGTAGATGTTAAAGAAATGCATAAAAGTTGTGCTAATTCAGTTGTGTTTAGTTCTGGCGTTGAGACGGCAGTTAGAGTGCTTAGGGACCGTCTACAAACTACAATACTGAAAAGAGATACAAACATATTTTCAAAAATATGCATATGCTTATTTTTTTAAAGTAAGTGCTGTAGTACAACTTATAAATTCAAATTGAGGTTAGTTTGGAGACACTACCTTTTTTAATCATTAAACTGATAGCCTACATATTTTGTTTTCTTTTTTCTGTGTTGTAGTTTGTAGACTGTCCCTAAGCACTTTAACTGCCGTCTCAACACTAGAACTAAACAAAACTGAATTAGCACTGCTTACGTGCATTTCTGTCACAACTACAGCTGTCTGATTCACTGTGTTCACTCGGTAGGAATTACTTCACATGGGTAGGCACTTTTAATGACATTTTGAACATGTTAATAGGCTAAAAACACGTTCTAAACTTGCCCTGTTTTGTGCTAACTTTAGCAGGAGGATAACACAATGTAAGTAGCACCGATTGTTTTTGTTTTTCTCTCTTCTGACAGCACTAAAAATTTACAAGCAACAGAGCTACGTATTGGAATTGACCGGAATTCACCTTTAAGAAAAAGAACAGTTCAGGAGGCAGGATGTGTTGTCATGCCCACGCAAACAAAATTAGCTGCCAGCATCTAATCAACAAATCCCTACAGGCTTCCCCTTGTCTCTTGACTTTCTCTCAAATAACCCCAGCGATTTTCAGCCTCTCGGGACCCTAGGGCTGGTAATGAAAACGAGGACTGTAAATCAATAGCGTTGGTTTAACCAGGTGGTCCTTTGAGATAGGCATTCTGAATTCATGCCACTGCAAGTCTGGGGACACATGCCGTCTACTCCTGGGGCAAAGAAATGGCCTTATAAACATAGCAAAACACTAGATAGTTAATTGGTAATGTCTTCTTCTGTAATGTTTAACCTTGAACAACTCATAGTCATAGTTACTGCAAAAGTACAAAAACAGGGAAACAAAGGGAGTTTCATGCCTAGACATAAACCTGTCCCAAATAAGATACTTTGGGGAAAATACGTTATCAAATTATCAAACACCCTTTATTGCAGGAGACTATTCAGGAAATAAAACATATATTAATGGAAAACATATTCCACACTTTAACATGACATGACAATGTGCATTCCATAGTGTGACTAATGCAGCGCTGTAGCAGAATCACATGGAGGCTATTGATAAGAAGGCCAGGCCAGGTGGCCTTCGGCAGCGTATATCTTGGCCTCAATTTCTTCTGCTCAGCATTTCATCGAGAAACTCAAGTCAGTCAGAGGAAATGGGCAATACTGTGATCAGCCCATTGCAGGAGAGTGCGGGGCCTACTCAGCTGGTTGGCCCTGCAGGGTCTGCTAGAACACATCCAGCTTGATCTGTCACTGTGGGCCTCTTCTTGGCTTTGACAACTTACAAAATCATCATGACAAAACATGGGCCTAGCCTACTTCCTGCAGACATTTTAACAGGACCGCAGGCATTTCTATGTGATGCCAGAGCAGTCATTTGGAAAAGCATTTTTGGTTTCGAATTACGATCTCTTGAAGAACAGGTGAGGCTGTCCACAGTTTTCACTAAGAACAGGACAAACACTGGCTAGCCAGAGCCTTGGTACAGTTTAATGTGGTCTTTGGCCAGAAGGTGTTTTATTTAAAGGTCCCAAGGCATGACAATTTCACTTTATGAGGTGTTTTAACATTCATATGAGTTTCCCTAGCCTCCCAATGGTCCCCCAGTTGCTAGAAATGGCGATAGGTGTGAACCGAGCCCTAGGTATCCTGCTCTGCCTTTGAGAAAATGAAAGCTCAGATGGGCCAAACAGGAATCTTCCCTATATGTCGTCATTAGGGGAAAGGTTACCTCCCCTTTCTCTGCTTTGCCCGCTTAGACAATTTGGCCCACCCATGAAAAAGAGAGAGACATCGTGGCTTGCAAACAAGCTAAGCATAGGAGTTGGTCAAGGCCACTCCCCCACCCTCCACCTTGCCCCCCTCTCTCCTCCTCAATAGCATTTAAAGCTACAGACACAGAAATGGAACGCCCTAAGGAAAGCTCATTGTGGGACTGGCTCTAGTGGCTGTATTTCTGCAGCAAGGCTGAATTTTGGGAAAGAGACTTCAGATACATTATTAGGGAACCACTAAGGCTTATATAAAAGCATCCAAAAAGCAGCATGTGATAGGACCGTTAAAGCATAAGGTCATAATAATTGTCTAATGTATATTTTTAAACCTACAACAAAGCTGAAGACAGATATGTAACTAAACAGGCCTTAATTCTGGTCTGGCCTTGTTAGTTGCCTGACAACACAGAGGGCATAAAAAAACACCCTACCACTGAAAGAACAAAAATGACACATAGGCACAGGGAAATTCACTAAGTCCCCAATCTGTCAAGAAGCAAAGCATAGACCAAAATGGCAGACAGAGCTTCTCATGGGAGTGCAAGAAAAAGAGGCAACAACAGCATGAAGGAAAGCAGAAATAAGTCTCAAGTCAGGCAACAACAGAGAACGGGAGAATGATCACGCTGGGAGAGAAAGCTTGGTGCCCCTCTCAGCGATGCTAACCAGATAAGATCCTAATTATACTATTCCATTCCCAGCTCAAAGAGGGCAATTAGGGGATAAAGCGAAGGAGACAGGGCGAAAAGGGTAAGAGAGAGTGAGAGAGAGCGAGAGAAAGAGAGAAGAGGACAGCAGCAAGCAGCCCAGCCCAGCACGAAGCCCAATCTTCCTCCACAGCAATTTTCTGCCACCACAACAGCCTTCCATGGTTTTGCTGTGGAGAGACTCACCATACAAATAACATTGTCATTAAGCAGCCAAAGGATGTCAACTCCCACCCACACCTGCACACTGTACTGCGCAAATAAGAACTCTGTACTCCAAAAATAACATGCAAATGGCTAATATAGTGTCTTCAGAGCAGACATGGCTGTGGTAATTATAAATGTGATCTCTGCTCATATTTGATTGAAAAATGTGGCGAGGGGGGGAGGGGGAGAAATTAGTGCTAACAAAGTGGGAAAAGCAAATGCTGTCAATTTGCAATGCATAGTCTACAGGACCAACACAAATCCATTCAAACTCTGTTCATATTATATACCCATCTATCTCTATCCATCTCTGTCTCAGTATACATCTACATCTACATCTACAGAATCTACGGAGGTTCCATGATGTGCATCAAACCACGTCCTCATCTCTAAAACCCCCAGCTCGATACAAACTCAGCATCTCCATATTTAAAAGTCCCTTCAGTGGGATTTAAACATACTAATCGCTACTTGTGTGGGACGTTCACTAATCGCAATTTGCTACACAACATTTAAATGTAAATTTTATTCTCAGCTGACGTTTAGTTGTAGACCGGTTTTGTCAATAATGAGATACAGGTGTAGAATTGCATTATTTCTTACTGTAGCATGCAGGGCTATGTACTGTACAGCCTGTACGGATCCCAGTGGCTGGAAAATATCATTATTAATGTTTCCTATTCCTATCACATGCTGTGCAGTCTTATCACCTTTGGCCAGAATATTTCTTTTTGTCTCATGTAGGCTAGCTGAAAAGAGTTTGTGTACCTAAAACACAAGCACAAAGAAAAAGACATGAAGATACTCACAGTAGGTTTTCCTTGTTAACTCCTCCACCACCTCTGGCTTGAGCTTGCTGTTTGATTTACCCATGATCTTCAGCTCTCCTCCACACCTCCAAATCCACTTTGGCACGCAGCACCTGTTACTACCTCCTCTCCAGGCTACACCTCTGCCAAAAACATACACAAACGGGTGCCAGTTTAGGTGCAATGATGCCAGAGAAAGATGGGAAACACTCTTTTGTTTTATTTTGAAGAAAAGAAAGAAAACTCCCATTTAAGCTAAGTGAATATATTGTTCTGTGTATTTCACTCTAGCTGCGGTCATGATCTGCTCAGTCATCAGCCCTGATGCTCCAGACAGGCGAGCCAAACCCCAGGGGCCCTGTAAAGAAGGGCCAGCAGGTTGTTGAGTCTATATGACAGCTCTCGAGTGCCTATATGTTTGCCTCATTTCTTCATAGCAGTCCGTGGGCGAAGAGTGGCATTTGAATGCGTTGCTACCTTAGACCTTGGATACAAGAGTCACTCAGTGGTTGGGTTAAGCACGTTCAATCCCTGTTCCACTAATTCTCTGTTCTTCTCACTCCTCCCCCCTTCTCTATTTCCACTGCTTATGCTCTGGGTTAGTTGGGTTAGTTCTGTAGAAAAGATTCCTCCCTCTTGACAGCTTAGATAAAGAGGTGTGTAAACTAAAACACAATGAACAGAGGTTGACTGCCATGCACCCCACTGCACTTTATACTCACTCGAAAAGAGTTATACAGACATAACAGTTTAAGAAAAGGTAAAAGGTTTCAGTAATAATTCATGGAAAGCAAAAAAATAGGCAAGGTCTCAACATACATACATATAGTTCTAGATGCCAGCTGAAAAGAGATGTGGTCCTGCTCTTAAAATAAGTGTGCGAGCAGTCTAAAAAGCTTAGACAGAGGCGGATTTGAAGAGTGACAGTTTTCTTTTCTTCTCCATTCTGACTCATAATTCTCCCTCCTTCCTGGCCTCATGACAGCATGGTGATTTCCTCCTCTCTGTCACAGTAGACAGGAGAACAGGCATAATGGAATTTCTGTGTAACACGGGCCTAGCGTTGGCATGCACTGATGCCTAACCACAGCAGCTGTCTAAGCCACATAAAAAACTACTGTATGCACTAAGTAGGCACCTTCACTGCAAACATCTGCTCTCTCTGTCCATGGCCATTGATGTCCTTCTAAGGGATGCCATGCTGGTAATCACCATCTTGTGTTCGCTCAAGCCTTCTGGTCCTGGGTGTTACTCAGACACTGTGGAAATAAACAGGCAGACAGCCGTTACAAAAGGAATGCATTTGCTGTGTTTTAGTTGAAATGGACAGTGTTGTCACCAAGAACCAGAGATGCATTAGCACTCGACTGAAAAAACACTCAAAACAGACAATGACCATTCTAGTGTCTGCCAAAGCTAGCTACTGAATAAAGCCCACAGGCAAGGCACAGTGACAGCGTGGAGCAAGAGTAGTGTTGGCAAAGTGCATAGGCTATGTAAACTGCTTTAATATATATATATATATATATATAAAAATAGCATATTTTAAATTAATGTAGCTTAAAGTCCGAGGAATGATCGATTCCATTAAATTCATAACAAATAAATGGCTGAATCAATTCATGTGAAAGAGAGCTCCCATATGCATTTTGGTTGACAGCAGTAAACATAAAGTCGCAGCAGCAGCAGGTGGGACGTTGCCTGGCAGTACCATAGCAACACACAGTTTGTGGCTACAGTACAACAGCTACAGTGCGGGAAGCTTGCTAGTCATTCTACTCGCAACACTCGGTACCCACGCTGTTCTTTGTAGCGAGTTGCCTAAAACACACACACAAAAATGACCTTGCAATGATAAAAAGCGTATCCCTGTAAAATTATTTCGTTGTTTACCTGAGCTACAGAAGCGGGAAGTGGCCGACCAGTCAGTCCCACAGCGGAGAGAGCCACCGTCCAACGTTTTCTTCCTCCACCGAGTTCCGGAGCGACTCGCTGCTGCGCGGATGGCGGTCCGTGCTGCTCTGTGATGCCGCCGTCAAGGAGTGACGTTGCTGCTGGTAACTCAGCCCAGTGCCAAAGAGTCACTGACGTCGCAGTGTATTGGTCATACAGGGACTCTTTGTATGCTTTTTAGGAGCCTTACACGTGTCATTTCATACATAGTTACGGGTTAACCCACTTTTTGAAGCACATTCCTATTTTCAGGACAGAGTTTGGCACTTTTTTGCTCACAAGTGTGCCCAACTAATATGGTAAGCTTATGTCCAGGAATGCTGTAGGTTACATAAATATTTGGAATAACATAGCTCAGTTTTGTTTTTCATTACGTTATGATTGAAGGGACTTTACCTTTTTATCAGCTATAGCCTGCTCACTGCACCAGTGTTTGTAATTATGCGATCCGCTTAAATTAGCTACGTAATAAAGGCTACGCCATCACTTTACAATTATGTGAAGGGCTATATGGATGAGGGCATAATGTCATCTCAGACAATTGCTATCCTTATATTGAGCTTAGGTATGTCTGCTGGTTGACTTTACATGTATAGTTGGATCTATATTAATTAGTTAGCATTATTGTAAAATGATGTAGGCTATGATATGATTTTTTTGGCCATATTTATAGCTTAAATACAGCTATTTAAGGGATCCTGTGGCAATTTATCATTAAGCTGAGGGACTCACAAGAGATAAGAGAATAAACAGGCATGGTCAATATTGATGCAGCAGAGACCTAGATACCCTGAGTGGTAGTCCTTAGTAAGGGGCAAGCTCCAAAAATCTTCATTTCCCATAATACAACTCAATATAGGCGCTCAGGTGTTTTAAACACCACATAGGTTACAAGGTCTTTAACAATTAACCCTGATGACGTCATTATTTCCACATGATGGCATCATCAGGTTTCCTTTTTTGAGACTTTAAAAAGATCCTTTCAGAGCTACAAAAGACATTATACAACTGTTTTCACAAGCTGAGAAGTATGCCTGCTCTACATTCAAATTAGGCTGATGTGTATAATTTAAGAGTGGTACGCAATTTGAGTTATTTGAAAGAGTTGTTGTAATGGTATTTCAGCAGTTATAAAAGAAAAAGAAAAAAAGAAGCTGGGTAGCTAGCAAGTCCTAGAAGAGAAGTCTAGAGTGGTATGTCAAATTGAGAGAGCATACCCAGAACATTCAGGTGGAGTTTATCTAAACATAGCCTTCTATAATTACTGATTTAGAGAGCACAAGGCAGGCTGAGAAACTTTGCAGTATGGAGAAGCAAATACATTCTAAGTGGTTTGAAACAAAAGATGAATGTTCTGCAGTCTGCAGTGTATTGATTGCTTATTAGGCTACATTAAGTTTACAAGGACAAGTTATTTTTCCAACAAGTCTCAAATTATCACATTGGTTACTCAAGCTTGTTACTCATGTTATTTGTGCTTGGTTCCAAACTTTGCAATCAGAGTATTTTATGGGCAGTTTATTAAAATTATGGTCCCTTCAGCCACATTGGAACAGCTCCTGAGTTATAGCATTTGTCCATTAACAGCTGCTCCAATATCATTCTACAGTTCTTCTCTGCAGTCCCTTATTGCAGTCAACTGCAGTAGTAGTCTCATAGAAACCGAGGGAACAAGGCTGAGCACAGGAGAAATAGGCCGTGGCACAACTGGGAAAGGGAATGAAAGGTTTATAACGTAGATACAGAACATGTTGTATCAACTAAACATAATTTTTTCTTCAACTCCTTAGGGTAATCTGAATTTAACTCAGATTACCCACTACTCATTATTTGCACAGTTTGCAACCATTTTATAGGCCAATATACGGTAAATTTGTGCTACATAGTATATGTGTGTCTTCAAACAAATTAACTGTACAAGAGAGGATGTTTTCAAGAAAATGCCATAAATTGAGGCAATTCTTTTTTGTTTATGTATCTGATAATCCTATACATATCCTATTATAAAGTGTGTCATTTTCCATTGCAGAGCATCAACCGCTGACTTTACAAAAGCACTTCCCCTGAAAACAATTTGGTGTAATTACTTGCAGATAGTTGCCCATTTATCAGAAAGCACACATACTATGATCATTAAATCATCATCAGCACAGGGGCTTCATTAAAGGCCCCCGCAGTGTCTTTGCATGCGTGATGTGCTGACATGTGCTAAAACAGCTGGGGGACCAGTGGAAGAAAACCACTGATTGAAAAATATTTGTATACTTTGTAGTGCATGAGTTTTAGCATCCCAGGATAGAAAGCCATCATCTCAAAGCTGACAACATACCATCGACACAATATTAATCTTAATGAGCAGCGAAACACAAGAAGGCAGTAAAAACTCCATCAGCAGGAGGAAGGAGGACAAGTTTTCAGGTTGTCTTATGTTACAACTTGAGGACAGTCTCTCATATGTAAACAAAGCGCATAACGAATTAGAGAAACATCCATGTATTTCAAAAACGGATGTTATGACCATGTGGTGAGGATATTTTTATGTATTGCTCTAGCTTTGATTTAACATCTGATCCATCACTCTGGCAGTTTTATAAATAGTCTCATACCTAACAGAAATGCAGCTACAATGAGTCAGACATGAAGGGCATTCTAGATTTAACCAACAATTGCAAGATAATAAGACAGATATTTACTTTTTTTTTTCTCAGTCTGTCACTCTGTGCTTGGAGAGCAAGAATTCCATGCCAACTAAAGTGAACATCCTTAATACATTTATTTCAAACAAATACAGTCAAATTCTAGAATTGATTGTTATCCTCCATATATTATCAAAACCAGAAAAAACGTTTGAGTGATGGGCTGTCAGAAAGAGGCAGCTTACTTTTTATAGTTTTTGCACACATTAATCTTTAACAACGGTGTGACAGATGGAGGGAATGGCAAAGGGCAGCAGATAAACGAGAATCCCTTTATGCCACTCTACATACATGCATCTAAATTGCATTATGTAAACCCTAGTAGGTTGCTTTACATTACAAATTCTGAAAATGACAAAAATGTGACCTTATCAAACAGAGTTAAAGCGATCATTACATTTCTATGATTAACTTCATTCCATGAGCAACGTCCTCTTTCTTCATTAACTGCAACCAAAAAACATTTTCCTGAGGCGTCATCTGTTGTACCCACTTGAGTATTCCATATATATATATATATATATATATATATATATATATATATATATATATATATATAATGTAGGATCATAAATATACAATCCCTACTCTCCTCTAAACAGACATGGGTATGAGAATCCAACAATACTTAACAAAGTCAGTGCTGTAAAGGGGCGGGGTATTGAGGTTTTAGAAGAGCAGTGATGCTGGTGTAATGCCTACGACACCCAGCTGTTAATTCAGACTGACAACAGGCCGATATCTGACAAACTAATGGCAGATGGGGCTTGAATCCTCGCTTTATGAAGATAAACTGTACCCCCTCGGGAAGGACATGGGATGGAGAAGAAAGAGAGTAAAAACATGTTTTCTTTTTGCAGTGCAGTGAAACAACATTGTAGAGTTTATCTAAACAGGTGGAATACATTCCGGTTGACGTGGAAAATGTTGCCTATGTTAGGCAAGCTGTGTTAGAAGTATAGGACGCATTCTGTTGGGCTCAGCTTTCTGCATTTGTATCATTAAAAGCAAAGAAAGTAATAAAGCATAATGATATATATTTTTTTAAAGCACTACTAATCCTTGAATCTAAAGAGAAAAGCCCCTCATCAAGCACAGTTAAGTTAAAATAATAAGGACCCAGAGTTTAAATCTTGTCAGTTTTAGCTTTATGTTGTTTAAGTTTTTCCACTGTGAATCTTCTGACTTCCAAATACGTAATTTAGCATTAGATAACGTTTTATGTCTGCCATGGACATAAGGGATGTTTTTACACTCTTATGGAGGAGTGTGTGTGTGTCTGTGTGAGTGTGTGATTGTGTGTGTGTGTGTGTGTGTGTGTGCGTGCACTTGTGTTTCGTCTTTCAATCCAACTACAGGATCATGTCTGCCCTCTAAAGGCTACAACAGGAAACAACATCATTATTTATCATAATATAATAGGGATTAATTCAGCAATGGAGGCGGCTGTGAACAGTTTACATTTAAATATAGGATGAATCCAAAGGTAGATTTTTTTGACTAAATTAAGCATCCCGACAGCTACCATTGCTGATTGTATCTCATCATCAGAATTTTTCAAATACAAAAAGTCTGAAAGGATTGTAATAGCTTTCATTGGTCAGTGGTGAAAGGCAAGAAATGACAAAAATTAGTCATAGTACAAAAAACAAATAACCAATGGGAGCTGTCCTCTTGGTCCCAAATTTGGCAAAACTAGCAAATCACGTGTGTTACTCATCAACTTTGTCCCTACTGTTTATGTAAACACGTTACTCATACCCTCTTGACTGGGCTCTGTCCTGCCTAAGAGGAGGGTCACATATTGTCCTGGTGTTAAAGCAGAACAGGCATATACGCACAGAAAAAGGGGAAACATGTTTTTTACGACTCTGCTCTGTCTGCTGTTACTGTGGCCTGGCTTTGTCACTCTAATGAGTTCTCCATTGGACGAGGTAGGTGGGAAGCTGTGGTTGAACAGGAGCGCTGCGGTTAGTGATTCTCCTGCTCTGGACTTCTGCAAAGTACATTGAACTCTTCAACTTTAAACTGTTTATCATCCTGTGGAAAGCCCACGACCTGCAGAGAGCAATAACTATGTTTTACTGGATGTACATGGTAGTCACTAAAAAAGTTTTGTGTTCTCATTCTTGGGCCACAGATCTTCATTTTCTGAAGGACCTAACAAATGTAACTGTTTGTGTCCTCTTTAAGCTTTTTCACCACTCCTCTAGTAAAAGACAAATAGTTTCCTCTCCTGGTTCGTCTCCTAGTGCCTCAGGTATGTCTCTGTTTGGCTGAACTTTAAAAACAGTTGGAAGAAGATAATGTACATAAACACAATCTTTCTGTGAATGTGTAATTAGGTGTGAAATGTACAGTGAAACAGCATATTGTAGGAACTATGCCGAGAAGCAGATTACTGCTGTATGGTTATGCTGTGTCTTCTCCATGTTCACAGTGAATGAGCGACTGCGTCGGTCCGCTCTGATGCCTGATATCACACATCTAGAACTGCTGGTCGTGGTAGGACATGATGTCCAGCAGGTCCACAAGCAGGATACAGAACGATACATCCTCACCAACCTCAACATTGTAAGTCAAAGCACAACAGCCTACGTTCTGTTGATTGGCATTTGTGTGCCCTAAAACAAATCTATGGAAATTGTAGTGGAACCAGGGATTGAAAGAGTACTTTATTACTCTGCAAGTACACGTAAATTACTTGGACCTACAAAGAATGTACTTGGGCTACAAAATAATGTACATTTGTCAACCATTACACATCACACCATATAGCTCTCATGTCTAAACCAGTGATAAATCTTTTTTATATACTATCACTCTGCAGCCCATGCACACAACTGATGACCAATCAGAAAACCAACGAACTGAATGGAACATTACTATAATTAACCAGAAAATAGACAAAACTCAGACAATTAGACAAAGATATTATAGGTTATGGACACCACGGCAGGTACAACAAGCATTATTAGGCTACATACGTACATCAAAAAGATGCCACTCATCACCAAATTAACAGCAGAAGAAATCATCATCAAAGCAGACAAACTAGAGATGTATAAGCAGTGAAAACTCTACAGTTTTCTCCTGAGTTCAGTGTTACCTCTCTGGAGCATTTCCCTCCTGCAGCCTCAGACACAACAGCAGCTTCAACTCAGCTACTGATTTATCTCCTTTCTTTTGTTCCATTCTCACAAAGTTTACCACAACTACTTTTGTGTGATTTGTTTTTACGGAGGCGACTTGAAATGTATTGAAGTAAAAAACATAAGGAAAAAATACTTAAAGCTTTAGTGCGTAACGTTTTGATATTATTAAACGTCTGTTACATTCAAGCCATTGCCAAATTAGTTGATAACAAGAAATTTAAGACTATCTGCTCCAAAAAACTATCTCTCTATTTGTCAGTATGGCTATGTTCAGAAGACTGTGTTGCCCAGTGACTTTCATGCGCAGAAGCTCGAGTGAAGATAATGACCTTTTCTGAAAAGTCCGTCATGTTTCACAAAAACACGACACAGAGCTGAAATAAAATTGGCAAAATATCACTTTGAGTAAAAATAATAGTTTTCAAAAAGTACAAAAAAACAACTTTTTTACAGCAATGAGAGTACATGTAATTTGGTATTTCCACCCCTAAGTTGAAAAGTCTAACACTATTTACAGCACCACAAGGCTGAAATAAAGTGTAATAAATACATAGTGAAGAGAGTTAAAAAAAAAACACAAGTTAGAGAGAAAAATCAGTTGTATGTTGACATAACCAGTGCCCTGCAATACTATAGTCCCATTATACTCTGAACATCCTGAAATATATTCTTCCAACTCATATTCTAATTTCCACCCAGGCCTCAGAGCTGTTGAGAGACATGGCCCTGGGCGCCAACATGAGGGTGCACCTGGTCCGCATGACTATCCTGTCAGAGCCCGAGGTGAGTGGCTCCTTGTTTTAAGTTCAATGTAAAACGAAGTTCACTTAATGCACAGATTTGAGAAGTAGTATTGGTACAGTCATTTAAAATCCCACTAGCTCTTGTGAATTTATTGTTCTTGTGTAGTTTAAAAATTCATACATACTAAGCTAATGCTTTTAGAGTGTCTTTCAATGGGAGCAATTGTCAAATAAGCTTACATTCAGTTTCTCTATGTTTTATTATCAATGCCTTACTTTTGCCACTGTGGTCACTCTTCTAGCCAGAGATTCAAATGTCACCCAACATTACCTCCTCTCTCAGAAGTGTGTGTGACTGGGGCAGAAGGATAAACCCCTTAAATGATACAGACCCACTTCACGCTGATCTTCTGTTATACATTACAAGGTGTGTAAATGAACCTGGCTGTATTTTAAGAGTTGTTAAATGTTTTCTTAATATTTAATTAATTAACATACCATTTTACAATATGTCTACTATCACAAACAGGTATGACCTGGTGTTGCCTGATGGGAACAACCAGGTGAGGGGTGTAGCACAGCTGGGTGGGGCTTGCTCCAGTGAATGGAGCTGTGTGATCACAGAGGACACAGGCTTTGACCTGGGGATCACCATCACTCATGAGATTGGCCACAGGTAAAAAAAAAAAAAAAAAAAAAAGGCACAGACATCAACAGTGAATATACATTAAATATATGTTTACATTACAGCTTATAGGCTTATATGGTAACACTTCATTTTACAGGTCTGTCATTTATGAATAATTTCCAAGAAGGTCCTGGAAATACCTATGTCATTTTCACTAATTATAGAGAAAGTATAGACAGTTTTCAAATGGTAAACTTCAATTAATCAAAATTAATTCCTGCCTTAACAGATATTTTAGACTGTTCACAGCAAGTCAGGTAAACACACAGACAAGCTTATAATTAAACACACATGGAGAATAAAATGTCAAATAATAGATACAATGAATGAATATTCACTTAAATCAAAAGGAGCTTTTACTTGAAGGACATTCCTATTTTCCCCATGATTAATAACAATGGCTCATTCCTGGAAGGTTCTTATAAATTATAAGGAAACTACTGAGCCATAAAAAGACTATAGTGAATCACTTTGAGTCCTCCACTGTACAACAGTAACAATACTGGACTCTGATTGGCAGACAGTTTTAATGAAGCCAATTACTGTAGTGGAGATTCTACAGTGGTATAAGCACCTTAAGATAAATATATATTTTTAAAGTGTACAATAAAGTATATTTAACATATTGTATGTTTAAATTACTTTCACCCAGTTTTGGAATCAAACATGACGGAGTAGGAAACACCTGCAGCAAGAGTGGGTTCATAATGGCCTCTGACGGAGGCTACAACAGTGTGGATCTGACCTGGTCTCCCTGCAGCAGAAACGAGCTGCTCACATTCTTCAGGTGGGCCGACCAGCTGTGCATTCATCACTTTCATCATACTGTGAAAGAATCAAAATGCTCAAGAAGCAGAGAAATGCACAGGATATAGACTTCCATACAGTTGTAATGTCGCTAATGTAATATACAGTGGCGTTACAGTCATTCCCCGACTGCATTGACGATGCAGAGACGCAGAGCAGACTGGGGTTTTTCAAGTAGTAGGTATTAGTAGTAGTAGTAGGGTGCTTGAAGACACAGGCACTAAAATAGAGTGTTTCAGACAGCGGATTAATACAGATATATTCAGAAAGACTGTATGAGAAAATACGTTTTTTTTTTAACAATAAAGCATGTCAACATGTTCTATTATAACCCCAATATTCATTTAAACCTTAACATATCTTACAGTAAGTATAGTAGTATACTATCAGTGGGATTTACCCTAAGTAGTTTACACATGTGAAAAATAATTGTCTGTAGTCTGGTATGGAAAATAAGATGTCTCTTGTTTTAATGTTCCCAGTGAAGGAAAAGCTGAATGTGTAAAGGACCTGCCTGCAATGGGAGGCTCGCTACAAGACTGGAAGCCTGGCCTATACTATGGAGTTGATGACCAGTGCCGTATAGCTTTTGGTAGCACTGCAACAGCATGCTCTTTCACCAATCCTGATCTGGTAAGTCCCCTGTAATAGCAGCTTGATACCACCAGATGGCATATCACATAAAACATACCATTTCTTTTTGTCATGTTTGCAATATTGGTCTGCTTTTCCATCAGCCAGCTTGTCGTGTCCTATCGTGTCACATTGACCCAGATGATAACAGCTCCTGCAAACGTCTCCTGGTCCCACTACTGGACGGGACAGAGTGTGCACCTCATCAGGTACTGCTTTGTCATAAGATTGTCATTTTGGTGCTGTCATTCTTCAATGAACTGAGTGTTACTCAATAAAAGGAGGCCGTGGCATGTTTCTTCATGAGGTGCATTCCTCCCTCCCAGTGGTGTCTGAAGGGGCGTTGTGTGTCTCTAGATGAGTTCAGCTCCTCTGTGGTGGTGCATGGCTCCTGGTCCAACTGGTCTGAGTTCTGCCCCTGTTCACGGACATGTGGTGGGGGAGTCACTCACCGTACACGGAAATGCAATAACCCAAGGTAACAAATGTGACGCAAGCACCAATCATAGTAAGTACTGAAGATCTTGAAAATGGGGCAAGGCCTGCGACCTAGTTCAGGCAGTCAACTCGAACGGCACCGCTGTATACACATGTGACATGCCTAACTCTCCTTATCTTTTACCCAAAACACCCCCTCAATTTGGCAGTCTATTTAAGCTGCACATTTCTCTATCTCTGCCTTGTCATTGTTGCTTCCGGCTTGTACCTATATCACTGCCTGCGTTCAGCCCCACCACCACCCCACCATCCACCTGTAGGCTTTGTATATGTGATAAGGCTGTCCCAAAGTGTACTGTACATGACTTGTTACCATAATATTTTTTCGTGTCTAATTTTTCAGACCTGCCTTTGGAGGGAATGATTGTGAGGGGCCGGATATTGAAGCTGAACTTTGTCACCAGCAGGTAAGTTCTTACACTGTTTACATTGGGCCTCCATACAGTACAGTAGGTCAATAATATTTACTCAGTGGATCAATGTACCCAGTATCGTCCAACTTCTTTTTATCTGTGGTGAAATGTGATATATTCATTTCACTGAATTGTTGTACATAAGTACAGATTTGACGTACTTTTACTTCACTTGAGTATTCACATTGTATGTAACTTCATACTTCTACTCCACTACATCTCAGAGATAAATATTGTACTTTCTACTCCACAGCATTTGTCTAAAAGCTTTAGTTACTTTTCAGATGACAGATTTGCATCCCCTTCCTGTCCAGTGAAAACAGAGTATCTCCAGATGTGGTGATTTGAAATCTGTGTGATAAACAGAAGGATGAAGTGTCCCTCATGTGTTGAGAAAGTTATCCTACTTCTTAAGCTTAATCAAGCCTTCCAAAGCCTCTTGGATCAGCAAAAAAATGCGTAGTCACGGTGCTGAAAACAGGGCTGTTTTTTGACACCATGAAAAGTTTACTTTTTAGAGATACATTATTCTCGCAGGACAGTGACGCTACAAAAATATAATGATGATGATATGATGCATTGCTGTAGATTAAACTACTTAACAGTATATTATGAGTTAAAATCAGCACAGCTTTAAACATCTAAATCAGTAAAATGCAACATTTACATGCAGCAGGAATATCAATCCGGACACATCAGATATAATAGCAAAACTGACAGTGAACATTTTACTGGACAATAGATGCTTTTACTTTTATACTTTATGTACTTTTAGCTAATAATACTAACAGTAAGGTTTTGAATGCAAGACCTTTACTTGTAATAAATTATTTTCCTAGTGTGGTATTAACACTTTCACTGAAGTAAAGTATCTGTTTAAGTCTTCCACCACTGCTTTTTAGGATCTTTTGGTGGCAGTTTGCAGAGTGTGCTCCCACAACAAGCCTCCAAAACCAGAAGCATTGACGGTTTTGACGTGGAACAACGTACACAATGAGGGGCAAATCATTTATTGAGCCTGGGGCAAAGGGAGCCTTGAATGTCTCTATAGTGGTTTGGGGCAGAATGTGCAAACAGAAACCATCATCCGGCCTGTTTTTCTTTTTCTTACCACACATGTTGCAGCCATGTGAGCGCACCCAGCTGGATTTCATAGCAGAGCAGTGCTCCCAAACAGACCTCCTCCCCCTCTACCTGCTACCAAACACTGCCTCCTTCTACACCTGGATCCCTGCTATAGGCTTTGCACAAGGTGGACCTCATGACATTTTCTCATATGTAAAGGGACAAAACCTTTATCTCTAACACATTTCTTTTTTTTATATCTTCTCGTCGTTGCCAGGGGATGAGCAGTGCAGATATATGTGTGAGTCAAAAGGAGAAAACTTCCTAGTGAGCCGTGGCTCTCAGTTTGTGGATGGGACTCGCTGTGAGTCAGACAGCCAGCCTCCCTTTGGCTCAACAGCTGCTTGTCTAAGAGGGAAATGCCAGGTAAAGAAGACTAAGTAGATGACAAAGCAGATGCAGTCTCTTTCTTTTACACTTTTCTTCAACAGTCACTTCTTACACCTTATTAAATGTACTGTTCGTCTCTGATCAGCTGTTTGGCTGTGATGGTGTGCTGCACTCTGGGGAAGTGAGGGATGCGTGCGGGCTGTGTGGTGGAGATGGCTCATCCTGCAGTTTAATCTCTGACTCCTACACTGGTGGTCAGGCTAGAGGTAGCAGACAACAGCAAATAGCCTAGCTATTAAACCCATTTTTAGATGTAATTAACTGTTTAATTAGCAAAAAGAATCAATAGATTTATTCGTATTTACAGTTTCAGCCCTGATTGCTGGAGAATCTTCAATGAATTATGATTCATTCTCTCTGTTTCAGAGTACACCACCTTCCTCTCTCTGCCAGTGAATGCCACACAGGTCCATATTGTCAACAGGACACCTCTGTTCACTCACATGGGTGAGAGTCATCACATTAATAAAGATTTACGTTTCTACAACAGAGTTAACAGGAACTAAAATCTGGAGTTGTTTTTTACATTTGTATCTGCAGCTGTAATGGTTGAGGGTCGGTACATTGTGTCTGGGACGGGAAGCATGGCACTGAATACGACCCACCCCTCCCCACTGGACGACAACCGCCTTGAGTACCGCCTCCACCTGACCCCTGACCTTTTGCCTGAGAGGGAGGAGCTGCTGCTGCCAGGGCCGCTGTCACAAGAGATAAACGTACAGGTCAGGAGAGAAAAACGTAAATTTGTTGGGCAAATAATTGATTGTATTTAAGAGTTAGACTTTCTCCAACATTTGAAACCTGAAAAATTGAGCTTTTCACACATTACATTTTTACACAACGTTAAGAAGAAATACTCTGCAGAAATCAAACGGGAAGTACTATCTGACTTTTAATAATTGTTATTCTGTTTGCAGGTGTATCGCAAATATGGAAAAGAATATGGAGAGAAAACTAATCCAAACATTAGCTACCAGTTCTATGTACCTACCAGAAATAGTGAGTTGACAGACATTACACCTAAAGGTGAATGGGCTGTCCAAACAACACCCTGCTCTGTCTCCTGTGGATCAGGTAAGTAAATGTTAATCATAAGTATGGAAAATCACAAAGAGTAAACACAGCTGAATATAATATAATCTATTTGATGGCAGACATCATTAAACAGGCTGATTGTACATTAAAGTCTTAGCGCTTTGGTTTCAGGAGCCAATGGGTTTTGCAAATATTAAAATAGGCATTTCTTTGATAATGTGCAGCAATATTGACCTTTTTGAGCAAGCTTTTATCCCATACTTACAGTGCCTGTCTATTATAAGGACACTGCATTGTTGAATATGCCAAATTCATGTAGTACTGATCACACGTTTTCAAAAGCGAATGCCACCAAATGTCAACTGAACTGAATACTTAAACGATCCCACACAGCACAGAAAATGCAATCATTTGAAACATTTTGTGTTTCATGAATTAATGTGTTCTTTCTACACATTTTTCACAGGTGTACAGAAGCATGTATATGTCTGTGTGGATGCAAATACCAACAACCGTTTGGAGGTACACAATTGTGAAACAACTCCTCCACCAGTACCACTCCACACAAGCTGTCAGCTCTCACCCTGTCCCCCCAGGTTAGGTTCACACACAACAATGTTACTCTCACGTACACATGCAGCTCAACACAAATAGTTATACATGAATAATGAACTGTTTTACAGGTGGGATACGGGGATGTTTGGGCCTTGCAGTGTCTCATGTGGTGGAGGAGAGAGAGTGCGTTCTGTGAGATGTGTTCAGAAACATGGAGCCAATGTGGAAAAAATTCCAGATTCTAAATGCCCACCTGATACAGCTCCAAATACTGTTGAAAAATGTAACCTGCAACAGTGTCCAGCCAGGTATAAAGTCTACACTGTACTTGTGAGCATTAGGTAACTGGTTATTTATTATTTACCAAAGGTGAATGGGTCAAATAACTTCCTATGGCCAGAGAATATGCAGGAGGTCATGTGTTAGGATTTATAAAATATATATTACATGAAACCCACTTTGTGTTTACAGATGGCGTGTGTCCGAGCCAGGAGAGTGTTCAGCAGTGTGCGGGCCAGGAGAAGCAAAACGCATCGTGTCATGTGTCCGGCCCGAAGACGGTCAAGATGTTGAAGTGGATCAAAGCTTTTGTTCTTTGCAGATTAAACCACCTGGTTCTGTGCCCTGTGTGGTAGATGTTTGTCCCATTGGATGGGAATCTAAGGGAGAGGTAAAGTATAAAAAAATAAAAAATCTCACTCTTATTTTAAAATGTGAAGCATCTCTTAACATTGTCTTTCTTTTTTGTCAGTTCATATTTTATTAATATCTCTCCATACACATTCAATCAGATAGTCTTCATAAAGTAGATTTACAATAAAAGAATACAAATACATCCAAGAACAACAAAACACACAAAGAACATGTAATACAAAATTTAAGAAAACTTAAACAACTACATCAAAGACACTCAAAATTATTTAACGTTAAAGGTCCAGATTTTGGCTTCTTCTTCGCCCAGAAAAAGAAAAAGGCTATTGAAAAGAACACTAGGCCGTCTATTTGAAGCATGGAGGCCACCATAGCTGTAATATGTACCATGTAAATTTCCCTTTGCCATTGTTCAAACTAGCTATTAAGTATTCAAAGAAAGCAGTCTCTTTCATAAGTTTAATCTATTCTGTGAGTTTGTTCTGTGGCTTGTTTGCATTCTTCCAGTTGAGCAGCAATACAGCCTGCCATCACAAGTCCAAACTGTTCTTTGGTGACAACATTGTCTTTCTTGACCAGGAACAGGCCTTGCCAAAGTCTGGTGTGTCGCCACGCTCTAGACAGGCCCCTGTGTATGTCTGGAGTCCTGTTGTCAGCCAGTGCTCCAAGACCTGTGGCAACGGTAAGTTAAACTAATACTCACCACCAATCAGAAACAACAAGTCCTCATCAAACAAGGTCAAAACAAAGCCTGATGCTTATGTAGGAACCCTGCAGGTGTGGTTCTCCTGTGTGGACCACCAGACCAGACTGAGGGTGACTGACATCCACTGTGATGCTTCTACCAAACCTCCTCCACAGTCTGAGGCGTGCAACACATCTCCCTGCCCTGCCACGTGAGACCCCATGCTTGACTTGCATGTAACACACAGTGTTAATGTCAGTATGTGTAAGCATGTAGCCAGACCTTCAACTCTGTGTGTGTTGCCAGTCTTAAACTCTGTTTGCTTTGGGGAACAACAACCAGAACCTCTGAGCTAGCAAGCTACGCGCTGAAAATGGCCGTTTTGAAGAAAACTTAGATTGTGCATTAAGGCAGATCTTCTTGGTTCTCTAGGGAAATGATTGTAAATATTTACAAAGAATATGCTTGCAGCATTTACTATCTAACTGGGACATTTTGGAAAGGATTGGCAGGGATTTGGATAAAAACACACAAAAAAGTAAAAAGCAAATGAGGTTAAGTCAAATTAGTTAAATTACTGTACACATTACTGTATTGTGTGCACAGTTAACTTCATGTAATATTGTATGTGGCGTTTTCTGTTGTGGGATGCAAATGTTCCACTAAAACAAGTTACTCCCGAGATCATTTTGCAGAGCCACCGTAACTGCGTCCAGAGCTTCAATTCGGATTGATTCTCCCAGTGTTGAGTGATACCCAGGTACACGCAGTATACCCACTAAGAAATCTCCAGGATTTCAACATACCCACTTAAAATTGTGCAATGGTACGCAACAACATAGTTTTGTGACAGAACTTTCGCTTCAGATATACGGTATGTCTTCACAAAATAATATAATTATATATTATTTAAATATATTCTAGATGTCATTTGTATTTTTCTTCTCATAGCATAGGATGAATAAAGGTTTTCTCACCATAAATCAGTGCATAAAAGTGTATCAGAATGCAGGAAATGAAGTGATTGATGCTCAAAATAACCCTGGAGGAGGATATATATATATATATATATATATATATATATATATGGGGTACTGCATACCCACTATAATGCATTAGACTGCACCACTGGATTGGATTCCCCTATCCTAGAGTTTGTCCTTACTTCTCAGGGCTGTTGAGATAGGTCTGGCAATGCAAGACTACCATTTTGGAGAAAGAAATTATGCTGTTTAAAATAAGGGTTAAAAAAATTACAGTAGAAATATGCTTATTATGTCAACCAGGTGGCGCTCTAAGCAAGGAGTCTGCAGTGTAACGTGTGGAGGAGGGGTGGCCAACCGGGTGCTGTACTGTGCCAGAGAAACAGAAGGGGAGGAGGAGGAGGAGGTGGTGGAAGATTCAGAGTGCAGTGACTTTCCCAAACCCACAGCAGTGGTTTCATGTAACGACTACAGCTGCCCACCAAGGTGAATAACACATATCTAAAATACAAATGTTGCAAAGGTAAAATTATTTAAATACCACTGTCATTCATCCAGGTGGAAGGTATTCAACACATCGCCCTGCTCGGCGTCCTGTGATTTTGGTGTAGCTCAGAGGACTGTGTCTTGTGTCCAGTTCGTCTATGGCAAAGAGAGTTTGGTGGCGGAGGAAAGCTGCCACCCATCTGTCAAACCAGCCACCAGAGTGCCCTGCCTAGTGCAGGTCTGCACCTTTAGATGGGAGGTGAAACCATGGAGCCAGGTACATTTCACAGGAGGCACATGGATTGGAATATAAAGATTAGATTACATTCAAGATGACACTAGTTAGACATTAGTCATTGTGACATTAGTAATTGATCCTAAAGTCGATTGACAGAAAATGAATGGAGAACAATTTTGATAATCTATTAATCATTTCAATAAGTTTTCAGGCAGAAAGGTAAACCATTCTCTGGTTCCGGCTGCTTAAATGTGTGTTTCTGTGTTTCAAATCAGTACAAACAGAACAATAGCTTTTTGACCCAAACAAACAATTGTAATTCCATTTTTCGTTATATCTAGACATTTTATAGAAAAACTTAAATTGAACAAGGAAATGAATCCACATTGAAAATAATCAGTAGATAAGATAAATAATTAATAATAGAAAATAAAAACGAAGACCCATGAGTGGGAAACTTTCTCATTACTCAACTTGTGCGGCTCGGGATAAATATCCCCAATATTGAGCCGACATCCCATTTTAAAGTACAATTAAACTGCATTACCATGCATGCATGAAAATAATTATTAGCCATTTGCTGCTAGTTTCTTTTTTAAATAGGTACAGAAGCATTACAAAATGGTTAGCAAAAAGGAAAATTGTACAAAGCTTACTATTAAAGAGTAGTGGTATGGCCCTTTAAGAACATTTTCTTTCCTAGGACTCACTCCTCTCGTTGTTGCCAGACATGCAACCTTATATTTACACATTATGCAATTTTTTTCTCTTCTTTGATGTGAATCCTGTTTATTTGGGATATCTTGCCTATCCAGTGTTCAGTACCCTGTGGATACGGGATCCAGTCCAGAGCTGTGTCCTGCATAGGCCCCTCTAAGCATGAGCCCCTCAGCCCTCTGTTTTGTATGCACATGCCCAAACCCATCACCATCCAGGGCTGCTACATGGCTGGCTGCGGAAGCGAGCTGCCCATCTCAGATGTCACCACTGCAGTTATGCCACAGCACCCATTGGACCATCCTTCTCCAAGTCCAACAGAGGCACTCACCATCCCACAGGCCACTTCAAAAACCAGCCCAACACCTAAACCAAGTTAGTACACATAAACTACCCTTTCTTAGTAAGAGCTGAAACCAGCTTCACAATCCTCATTACAGTGTCTGTGTTTAACCAGGTGCATGTGGACAGCTCCTCCTAAAAGAATCAGGCACGGTGGATTTGAAAGACACGACCGGCCGCTGCACAGTATCCATAGGTCGACCACTAGATGAGGTCATTCATGTTAAAGTGGAATCGGGCTCCTTGAACTGCAGAAAAAGTAAGTTTTATCAAAAGGAGGATATTTCCTGTGTCATAACCAGTGAAGCTAAACAAACTATGTTCATGTGTTCCTACAGGGGAATATGTAGCATTTTTTGACCGACTGGCATTTGTGAAGAAGTGTGAGCAGGTAGCGGGAAGTGAACTGACCACCAGAACCAACGTCCTGCTGGTGCGTCAAAATCTCCTCACTCCAGGGAATGGGGTTGTGTTCACCTACACTTCCAAGAAAAACACGAAGAAGAGCCACCATCAGGGTAAGAAATATTTGTGTGGTCTGCATGTGCAAAGTCTGGGTGGCATGATGGATTTTAAAAGTTTTTTTTGCAATCCAAAAGGCTGACTTTTCCTATAGCTCAGAAGATTGGATGATGATTTATGAAAGAGGCTTTCCTTGCTTTTTGGAATGGATGCAATAGTGAATTGAGCTCAATGTTTGAGCCTTTTGCAACATAAAGGTTCATCTAAAGAGATGTACGCAATATTGTGAAAACTTGCACAGTCTAATGCAATACAATATAAAAGCCCTGCAATAAACACTCAAGCCAAAAATATAGCTAGGCTTGAAAATATTTTTTTCTTGTGATTGTCAGAGTGGCGTTGATATAGCTACACTGGTTTATGTTGTTGTGTTGCATTGTACTGTGCTTTTATTTTGTCCCCTTCATCTTCCATATACATTTGGAGGTGAAAACATTCACAAAGAAATGACTAAAGTGGGGCGCCTGGATAACTAAAGGCCTAAAGTTCCCAAAACAAATTTAAAAATAAAAAAATTACTAAAGTTGATTCCGCACCTGACCCAATCTCACAAACTCTTAACCATTTTGAGCTTCTCAAATGTTATAGTCACTGCCAGGCATTGGATTGCATTCGACTGTGCAGGTGTTCATAGTATTTTGTTCAGATGAAATGTACCATGTCTTTGGCCCACAGATTGTGACATTCAGCTGTTTTCCCCAACTGGTGTCTTCGAGAATCCAAGAACGTCCAACACTAACCACACCTGTCGAGTCCTCATCAATGCCCCTCCCTTGGTGAAGATCAGAATCCAAGCGCTGCACATAGGATTAGTATTCAACTCCAATAACTCCCAGTCTACATACATCATGGTGCGGACAAGTTTTTCAACACTAGTTTCAATATGCTTTATAAGTTAATAGGAAGAAAAGTGCAGCTGTAATAATTACTGCACTGTATTGTCTTGTGTTTCTTGTTCAGATCCGGGACATGGACGTCTTAAAGACCAATGTGTTTAAAGGCCAACAGCTGTTTCAGTGGCACTCCTCTGGAAACATGGCTGAGATTGAATTTCATGGAGATTACCTGCATTCCAAAGGGAGCTTCAGAGCGGAATATTCCTTTATGCCTCTTCTATACTAAATATCTTATATAATATAAATATATTATCTCGAGGTTTGAAAGTTAAACATTTCTTTAGTTTATAATGCTTAACATTTTTGTAACAGCTATGTACTTCTATTCTGTTGAGTAGAAAGACTTTACTGAAAAAACATACTTTTGGTTTTCATTACTATGTGGCAATTAATTCCGACCCAAAATAAATAATAAACAAACCAAAGCACTCAAAGTCTTTAAGCATCAAGCAAGGACAGTATCATTCTGAATATTGCACCAGGGACATGTATAGCATAAATAAACATTTATGCTATTCCAATTAGCAAATTATGTTAATTTAAAGTTGATATTTAGCACAATATATTAAATATAGACTTTACATCAAGAAGAATCTCACACATTGCACTTCCCACAAAGCTTTGTTAACGGGTTTCTCCTCAGCTCCAGCACACTCAGTACATTGTGTGTCTCTGTCAGCGTGGCATTCTGCCAGCGACTCCGGCACTGGTTCAGTTGCAGCTCCTGTACAGCCCAGTGGGACCCGAACGCCCCGGCGGGCTCCTGTGTGGGATCACTGCTTGGCTGTAGCTGTGTCTTCCAGGAGAGCTCTCATGTCCAACAGAGCATCCTCTACAGCCTGGGCAAACTTGGCAGCATGCGTCTCTTCACAGCTGTTGAAGGCCGTGATGGCGATGTTGATGTGCTCATCCATGGGATTGTAACACACTCCGTAGCCATCTGGCACCATTGGACCAAAGCACATCACACAGTCTGTCTTGGAGCCAACCTGGACCAGTCCGAAAGGAACGGGAGAGATGAGTGCAAGCAAACAAATACAACAACAAATAACCCTTTGCTCAGAAATAATAACAGACTGTTGATTTTCTTAGAAACAAATATACCTGGCTGGTGGAGAGATTATAATGATGAGCCACAGCAAAAGAAGTATCCATAAATATCTCGGGCATGGAGGTCAGCTCTTCAATACTCAGCAACCTTAGCCCGAGGAGGTGTCTGTCTATGGCTTGTCCATAGATTGCCTAAAAGTATTAAAAGTTGAATGTGTAGAACTGAGAATAATCAGATTGTGTTTAAAAAAAAAAGAATTGTTTTCATTTTGATGAACTCCAGCTCTCACGTTGTATGTGTGCTCCTTATGTGTCTGAATGGCCCCCCGCAGCAGCGCCAGCCTCTCTGCGTTCTGTTGGGAACAAATGCTGCTCTGTAAGACTTCTTACATTCCTTAAACTGTACATTTATTGTGAACTTGAGCAGTGAATCATTACCTGTTTAGCTGGGTCTTGCATTGCCTGGACGAATGTGAACGAGTCCATAGTAGTTGCACGGATTGCATCTGTTCGCCCATATTTGAACATTCGTAACGATGCGCTCTCGCAGCTTGCGCAGCACATATTATACATCCTGGGATTCATGAACAGCACACAGGATTTATCATGTAATACACTTTTAATGTCTGGCATTTTTTTTCGATTACGAGAAAACGTATTTCTTACCTGAAGTAGGCCAGTTGCAGAGCCATTTGGACGAAGGCATCTGGACTCAGCTTATGTTGCTTTGGCACATTTTTTCCAAAATGAGAAAACATAAGCACCTTAACATCTAAGTCATGCACCATCCTGATGAAACAAAGAAAAGAGTGAGTTAGACAAAAAATGTCTGACATCAAAGACCAGACAATAATAATCACAGCCATAACTGCACTTTACTTACATGTTCATATTTTGTTTGGCTCTCTCAATGTCTCTCTTGACCTCAGGTGTAATGTTAAAGCGCAGTTTCAGAGGCATGGGCAGGGGAAACATGGGAGAGCGAACTATTTCAGTTCTCCGCCTGTTGTTCAAATATGGAACACACTCTCTTCATTGGAGTTCATTTTAAAATAGGGGGGAAACAACACCAAGAATGGACAGAAACTTACATGTATTTAACAACGAAATCGATGAGAAACACAATGGGTGGACCCTCGGCAGGTGCATGTTCATAAACTAGTCCACATGTACCGTCTTCACCAACGATGAACTGAGAACGATTAACAAACACATGTAAATTCTCAGACCGCTACAGCGGTTCTGTTGATCATTCTCAGTGGAACGTCATCTCCCTCAAACCCACCTGTATTGTCTTGTCAAACCAGCGGTTGCCGCTGTTCCAGCGAGCTCCTCCTCCATGCAGCATCTGGGCAGCCACGCGGCTCGGGTACAGCTCGTCTGACACCCGTGGCATCGGGGCATCCAGACACACTGTGAAGATACTTTTCTGGATGGCACGGACGGACTCCTTATTGGTCTTATCTGAGGAGGAAAAGAACTGCTTTCAATCTGTTTTCAAATAAAAACTGATTTTCTCTCAAATACTTGTCTTGATTCTTAAAGCTATGATGCGCAAGTATTTCATTAAAAAAACTAAACCATGCACACAGAATAAAAACCCCTTCCCTCAGTTTTATTAACTGTATATAATAAAATATATAATAGCTTTCTAACTTTGCTCACCTTTTTTTTTTTAAACCGAAATAAATTACAAAATCATTTCTTCTTCTAAAGAGTCCATCATGTTTTTGTTTTTTTATTCCTCTGTGTTCTCCTTGATTTGACAAGTTATACACTAATATAGTTATACGCTACAAAGCTGCTCGAAACTGCATGGAGGAGGGGTGGGGGTGGTGTGCGATCATCGAAGGCTTGTATCATGTGGATGCTCAGACAAGTCTTGTTGTCATTACTTAGAATTTCCCATGGGGGCGATAGAAACCCTGTCCTACAGCTTTAGAGAATTGTACATCTTTACGTTTCTGTCCTCACTCTGCTCACCCTTGATGAGGTTGTTATATGCTTTCCCCCAGGTGTTGCGGTGCTGTGATGTGAGGATGCCAATAGGTTCCTTGTTAGTCTGCAAGGATGAGTTCCAGATCTTCTCCAACTGCATGTAAATCTGGTCTTCTGTCAGCAGGGTGCCATCGCTGTGGTAAACATCCAAGACAAAGAACTGTGGGGAAAGGCCAGATCTGGTTAATTCCGCCACAGATCCAAATATCCATGTTTCTGTTTAAATGTTGAGAAGTATAAGAAAGAGGGAGTACAGCAGTGCCATCTAGGGTACCTGGAAGTTGTGGACCACAGTGATGTGAGTGATGGGTATTTTCCCGAGACTGTGATTCACAACGGTATCTCTCTTTGGACCAGGGATACGACAGGAGGACAGGATCTGGTAATACTGGTCCATGCACAGCGGCTTCTCACTCAGATACTCTATGGGCAGTGTATCACTGTGACACAGCACCTAGCGTTATACATTTGCAGTTTTATAAACCAACTGAAAGTGAAATTGATAATGAGCTCTCTGTGCCGGGCAAACTCACGTGTCGATCATTTTTTTAAAGGCCAATACTCCTGCAATCAGTTTGGCAGCAAACCTGCACAGAAGACGTCATTGTGTCATAGACAAACATATGATCATGCTATCGTCTGTTTTGTATCAATGTTCTAAAGCCAGTGTTCATATGTGGGGTTTACAGACAACACAAGATTTAATTATCATATCACTTCATATAACAGATAAGACAAATTGTGAGCCTATGGTACACAACACACCTAAAACTTCAGCACTGGCTTAACTCCAGTATTTCTCTTTGGGGCCACCAAGTTCACTGCATATCCCATGGGTCACCGTAGTCCAAAACAGCTGAGCAATGCTATAAGGAGGCCAAAGAGCTTAAAATAGCCAGCATGTGGCTGGAACCTCCAGTTTCAAATGCTTGTTTATACTGCACTTCAACAACATGTAACTCACTTTAGGAAACAACCTCAGGAGTGGGCTTTTAGTTTTTAGTTTAGACAATTAAGGTGTATAACTGATATTAAAGGTCCTATGATGTGCTGCGTTTTGGATGCTTTTAAACCTTATTGGTCCCCTAATACTGTATCTGAAGTCTCTTTCCCAAAATTCAGCCTTGGTGCAGAATTACAGCCACAAGAGCCAGTCAAAAAATGAGCTTTCCTTAGGGCGTTCCATTTCTGTGTCTGTAGCTTAAAATGACATTGAGGATAAGAGAGGAGGGGCAAGGTGGCGGGTGGGGGGTGTGGCCCTGCAACTTTGCTCATTTGAAAGCCATGATGTCTCTCTCTTTCACATTAGAAGAGCTGGTACTTTATGATGGTGGTAGGGATTTGTTTAGTAAGATAAACAGCTTTGTTACTGGGGTTTTATGGTTTTTGCTGGTTTTCTCACCTCATCTGTCCTTGCCGATCGTGGAAGTGCATGCGAGGCAGGACCACCCCCGGGCTGGTGTAGACCGCCAAGGGCATACGGCAGTCTAGATAGGCTGACTGCATCCACCATTCTGACAGCTACATAAAGCAGTGGTCACAAAGCAGGATATAATCATGCTTCCATATTTTCTCCATTGCTTATTTAGATTATAGTCATCTATACAAACATATAGATGTCTAATACACCAAAACATTCAGCTGAATACATCCGGGTATCTACCCAGTTGTCTGTCTTGCGTGCCCGTCGCTCCAGGCCTTTCTGCAGCCTTTCCCCAACACCCCCATTGAGGAACTCCTGCACCAGCTGCCGGGTGTGTTCCAGCTCCTCCTCGCTGACGATGGGCTCCAGAGCAGCCAGGTATCGCTCAAAAGTCTGCTTCAAGGGCGGCACGGGCAGCTTCGGTAAACCCTCCTGGTGCACCAGGGTCCTCTCTGGGATCTGTATTACTGATCTGACCAGGCGACATGGCTTCACCAGGCCGGGCCGCAGCTGGAAAACATGGTCTTAATAAGCACAAAAACTTCTTTGCCATTTGAAATTACACTGGCAAAATATTACACTAGAAGGTCTAACACTAAGAAAGTGTCACAACTGCTCTTTGGTCAAATATTTTAAATGACTACATGGCAATACTACTGGCACACTGCCTTGATATAAAAGGCAGTGAAAATGTTTTTGTGTGGTAAAAAGCTAAGGCCAGGGACCTCTTAGCTGAAAGAGAGACCAATTAAGGACCACCTAACGCATATATTGTATAAAATTGAGTTGACATTAAACTGGGCCAAATGAATGAAAATAAAGGTTTATTATTTATATTACGTTTTAACATTGACGTTGAATCCTTACGCTTAAAGATGCAGTAGGTAAGACTTATAAAACTAACCTTGTTAGGTTGTCTAGCGTGTCAATCACTGCTCATTCACATAAATGAATTCTCCCTTGTGGGAGGAGGGGCTTAGAGGACTGTATGGGCTTTGGGGGGGGGACACCCCCTAGCTGTCATGGACCCTCTCTGAACTATGGGATTAACTGGACTAAAGGTCTGACTGATGCTGCGTCACAAAACCAGGTGTCAACATGTTGTCGAATATCAAGTGCATGCAATCGAAGCCTCGCATAGGAAATGACTCAATAGTGGTTCAGTGTTGTGAACATTTCTGACAATATGCAAAGGTCTAGCCTATACTTTACAGTGAGGTGATTTAAACTGAAGACTGACACCAAATCAACAAAGCAAATCAGTCCTGTTATTTGTTGGACCCACTGATGTCGGCTCTACCACCTTATAATTCGAATGTTGACACAGCTAAACCTCTGAAATGGTAGATAAAACAAACACACATGAAAGCAAGATCTGTGCCCTCATGGTGCTGGATATTAATATTAGGTCAGTATAAGACTAATAATAACATTTGAAAATAAATGTGGGTGATGCTCATAAATTAAGCGACTGTAGGAATACGAATGAATATGAAGTTTTAATAATCATTGAGTTTACTGGACATCATTTTCAGCTGTGCTGAGTGTCCGGGCAAACAATAAAGAACTTCCGGTAGAGGCTTTCAAAATAAAAATAAAAAGCTATGTCCACCGTGTGTTGCAGCGTTGTTGTGTTTTTGAGCAATTTAAACCACTACAAACGGATATAAAGACAAGGACAATACTGAATGGAGTTGCTTTGTAACGAATACAACTACAATTGTTGTGCTTGATCGATGTCCTTTTTGCAACACGCGCAGTAAAGCTAACGTTGTGCTATTGGCTTCACGTTAGCTAGGCTAATGTCGTGGTTATTATGCATAATGTCACAATGCAGGGTCCGCTCTAAATGACATTCCATAACAAATAGCGTATCCGACATTTTGACATCATACAGTGTTGAAGTAGGAGTTGTGTTTTAACTTTAATACTGTCAAATTGTTGTTGTCCTGTCCTGTGACCCACCCCCGTCACGCAGTTTCATGCCGTTAAACAAAACGTAACTTTATTGCGTTTAGTAGGCCCTACGCACTTAAAATACATGTAGACTGAAAAGCAATAGACTCACCGCGGCCTTGACAAAAACACCCAACATCTTTTTAAACAGCCACGTTGAAGTCTTTGGATGTCCCGGGAATATATATGGGAAACCTTTGGGCAGTCATGTCTCAAGGACAAGCACCGTGCATTCTCTCTCAGCTATCCGCCCCCTTCCACCGAGCAAAGACAAGCTGCGAGCTCTCCGTTAAAACTCCTGTTTGTCCAAGTGGAGTTTGATACATTGATTGGTAGGCTACACTACACACTATCGTTGCAAACTCTATTTAACATATCTTTCAGCAATAATAAGCTGCCTCATTTGATGGTAGCTACAATTTATTTTTATTTGAACAAATTATAAACCCCAGTGATCCATAGAAAACCATATGCGCAAATCAATTATTAGGCCTATTATCAAACCAATTTGTATTACTAGCCTCTGTTATGGCAGCATCATCAATAATCGATGAAAATAGGCCACGCGAGTGATAAAATGATAGCAATGGAAACAAATACAAGGTCACAAATGCACCATCTACAGTAGAAGAAGCCTACATCTGTGACAAACCCACTCTTGAGCACACTTATAGGCCTAGGGATATTATTCATCAAGAGTTGAAGTTGCGATTTAAAGCCAATACATCAGTGTTTTTAAATGGTGTCAGTTTTATTGATTAATAAAAGCAGGCCCTGATTTAAATAATACATTTAGGTACAGAATGATATGCTGCCTGATGCATTAAGGCTGTACAGATCTTTACTGGCCACATGATGGAGCTCATCCAACATCCTTCCAGAGAAACAGTGTGAACTCATTTCTTCAGGAAATACAAACCAAAGACAGAGCCCAGTACCCACAAATGAATCACCAGAAAATAAGGTTTAAATAAAAGGTACAATTAATGTATACTTTGTTAAGAAATGTAATCAGTTGGCACGAGAAGTGTAACATGTGAAAAAGTTATCCGAATCAACAGGATTTCTCCACATAATGCCATTTCATCAACATATTTAAATAACAGAATAGAGAGAGAATTGCAGTCATGGTTTATTTGAAAGCAATAAAATAAAACGATACATAGAAAAACAATCATACAAATCAAAATGCTTCGATTGCTCTGGTCCAACCGCTGCCTGTTAACAGGGTATGTTTCAAACAAATTGTCTGAGCGGCGAATATTTGCTCAAGGTCCGTCTGCTGCCAACTCACAAACTCTGATAGTCCACCTGAACCCAACACTGAGATCAGGTTGGAGATGTTTGTACTGTCCAACTGGTCCGAGTCTGAATGTAAATCATCATCAGTCTTCATCCTTTTAAACGGCACTGGTCCATAGTCTGGCAAATAAAACTCTGGATCAACTATATGATAACTTGTGTCCATCTTTCGCTTTTTAGTGTAGCACTGCGCGCCCTGCGGCTGTTTTGACTGAGCGCAACAGTCTGAGTGAAAGTATCCATTCGTGACAGTAGTCACCACATGCGTGTCCAAGTCCAGGACAGTCTTTTGGTTGGCTTGTGCGTTTAGGATAGGTAACTCCCAGGATGACTTGTCCGCACAACTCCAACATGCTTCCGAAACCATGAGGTCGGAGTCACTTGGTGAAAGCATTGCGCAGGCAGATGCGTCTTGGTGCGGCACCTCTGCAGGCTGGCCGTTGGGCTGGTGCGCTCCGCAGTGCCAAGTGTCCGACTCAACCCCAGTAAAGTTGCAGTAGAAGTCATCGCCCAACTCCGTTAAGCTCCCAGTCAATTCAAAATAGTCTTGCCTTTCACGGACTGCAGATACATCCTCATAGTGATGCGTCCTCTGCGTCTGCGACAAGTTTTTGCTCATATAAAACTGCCTAGCGTTTCTCAGAACGTACGTTACCAGTAAGTTCTTGTGGAGCTTGATGCCTCCTCTCTGCGTCCTGGAGCTTTGGATTTTTCTCAAAGAGATGGAGATCAGATTCTGTGCGTCAAATACACACTCCATCCTCACCCGGGCCACCCGTTCTTTCCTCTCAGTCTCTCAAAACGATTGTTTCTTCACTGAAGAAATATGTAGGTCTTTAGTTGAGATTCCTACAGGATTCGTGAAGACTGTGTCCATAGCTCTCCATGTCTTCCCAGTAAGGGCATGGATTTGCAACTCTCATCTTTCCTTGGCACGCCCTCACGTAGACATTGTCCAATAGAAGGGAGGAGGTGCTTCTGTTATACGCAAATGTCACTACTAGCCTCATTCAGAATGCACGTAGGAGCGGGCAGCTGCATTTCAGTAAATGTGTTCTGAGCTTTAAAAATCTCAGTGCGGAAAAATACATCACAATTATTGTCTATGTAGGAAAAAGAGAGTAGAATAGAATAGAATAGAATAGACAAGGAGCAGTGGAATAGATTTGTGTAGAATAGAAAAGAGGAATGGGATAGAGCAGAACCTAGTTAGTAATTACAATAAAATGCAATGTTAATACATTAGAGTAATATAATAGCCTGTAATATCCTATATAATATAACATAACATAGGCTACTAGAGAGTAACATAATATAATATGGTAGAGAGGAACTGAATTGAACATTAGAGAGTAATAGAACACATCTAGAGTAGTAATCAAGTTGGAGTACAATAAAACAACCTACAAAGAAAGTAGTAGAATGTAGTAGAATATAGCAGTAATAGAATGGAATAGAGAGTTAAAGAATAGAGTAGATAAATCAGTTAGTAATTACAAAAGAATAGAGTGGACTTGAGTAGAAAGTGTTAGCATAGAGACAGCAGTGAGTAATTACAATGAAAGAAAATATACAGAGTGACAGAATAGAATATCCCAGAGAGTAAAAGAATATAATAAAACATACCCTTCACATATCCGTGCGTGCTGTAACGCTGTCTGACGCCTACAGCATTAGCTTAGCCTAGCAAAGATCCTGCAGGTAACTGGTTCCAACTAGCTACTGCTCCCAGTAAGTGACAAAATAAAGTCAACATGTTCCTAGTTACATGTTGTGATTAGTATAGTCACAGCATGTACAAATAACAAGGTCACATGAGACACAGCCATATTCTAACCGCATACTAACTGGGAACTATATTCTCAGAAAGGCGAAGCACTAGTACTTCTGCTACTTCGGCGGAGTGATTTGCCCGCAACACTTGAGAAGCCCCAACACAGAGCAGAGTGTTGGCCTGGAGTTTGCTCAGTGTTGGAGTAATATAGTCAACAATTACTAGATACTGTAGCATAGTCTACAATCATGGGTGTTCGCTGCGACAATTAACAAGGGAAACCAGGTAATACCATGATGTTTCATAGAATTCCAACCAAAAACGCAGACCGCTGAATCTATGGCTATACTTGCTCCGGATATGGATCCAAAATACACCTGTAGCCATCTTCAAGAACCATTGTGTTTGCTCAGCACATTTCACTGAATATTATTATTATGACAAATGGAATTAGCCACAAGGACCATGAAACATGAAAGGATACGGCCATCTCATCGATAGTACAGACTGGAGAAAGTGGATCTCCTTCAGCTACGGCAATTGTGCCATGTTTTCAGAGGAATAACTACTGTAACAGTGGTAACTTTAGCAACATGATTATATGAATACGGTGGTCACTACTATTGCAGTTGTTCTTGGGCTACAGTTATGTGCTTTTTTACCCCAGAATAAAATGAGCAATGCTAGAGCTAATGCTCCTGACTGTAGCATTTACCTTGCTAATGAATTGGATTCCACATTATCATCACCAGTCCTTGTTTGTTCTGATTTTCCCCTCGACCTCAGTCTGTTTGGCATTTTGTTTATCCGCTTCCAAAATTTGTAACTCCTCGTCTGTGTAGTCTGGCTCAAAACTATATTTTCTAGATCTTGATTTGATACCAAGTGAAAATCCTCTGACAATTCCTCAAAGTCAGCCATGATCACCAGTGTTGTTTGTTACTAGCAAGCTATTTACATTGGTTTTGTTGAAGGAAGTAACTGTGCTTTAAGGTGTGCGTTAATCCCTATTCCTATTAAACTGTCTATGTGATCACTCCGCCCAAGTAGCACTGCTTCGCCTTTCTGAGAAAATAGTTCAAAGTTAGTATGCGGTTAGAATATGGCTGTGTCTCATGTGACCTTGTTATTTGTACACCCTGTTACTATACAAATCACAACATGTAAAAAGGAACATGTTGGCCGTATTTTGTCACTTATTGGGAGCAGTAGCTAGTTGGAACCAGTTACTTGCAGGATCTTGGCTAGGCTAAGCTTATACTGGGGGTGTCAGACAGAGTTACAGCACACACGGAGATGTGAAGGGTATGTATCGACTTGTCTATCTCTGGGGGTACCGGTGAATAAAGTCCCATTAGGTCGGCGTGTTCCTTTAAAATAGACTAGCGTACAGTAGAGAGGGGAAGAATATAATATCATTGAGAGGAATAAAATAGAACACAACATAATAGAGTCAAATAAAAAAAATAACAGAATAAAGAAATATAACAGAAAACAATAAAACACATGATAACAATTGACTAGAATACAACATAGTAGAGTGTGATGACATTTGAATAGAATATTAAAGAGTAGTCTGGATCAACTAAATTACAATTCCTGGATAACTCCCCTTCACCCCCATATCATCTTGTGTGTTGCTTCATTGAAACTTCTTGAAACTCCATTCGGTATGGGAAACAACAATAAACTTCAAGCTAGCAAGTTACACACTGTAACTGGCAAGTTTTGATAAAATTTGGAACGTGCAACAAGGCAAGCATGCTTGGTGCTTTTGGAGAATGATTGATAAAGATTTACAAAGAATATGTTTATGGCATTTCCTTTACTAACTGGGATGTTTTTGGGCTGATTGGCGGGGACTGCTGTGGACCAAGTACACACAGCAATACGCCGGTAAGAGCAAATTCCCGAGACTATTTTGCACAACCACTGTTGCTGTGTCCTTAGCCCAGAGACGCCCAAGACAATTGTGATTGGTTTAAAGCAACCAACCCAGAGCATTTTTTTCTCCTATCCCAGAATGCATGTGTGTGGTTTAGCCAGACCATACTCCACAGCACTGTGGAGATAGGTCTGGCAATGTTAGACTAGAGCAAAATAGAACATACAGTACTAGAGATTAATAAATGGAATAGAATTGAATAAAGAATACTTGCAGTAGTGAGTAATAGAATAGCTTACAACACCAATTAAAACAAATGTGTCCCCAACACAATCTTAAAACTAGGAGTATACCAGAGTACAAACAATGGAGAATCGAGAAACCAGCAAAAACTAAAACTGGTAAGTCTGGAACTGAACAACTTTGTCAGATTCTCTGGATGACTGTTTTATTAAGCAAGGCCATAGCTTCTGAATGCAGCCTCACTAAGAAGCACACACTCTCACCCTAAAACAGAGCAGAGCAAACAGAAGATAACTGAGGAGAATTCATTAACATTCAACTATACAATACTAAAACTATGTACAATTATAGCCTACTATACTATTCTATATTGTACTATACTACATGTTGGGGAAAATGCAAAGCAAGTCAGTCATTATTGCAAATGAGGACTCCGACGGTGATGCAGGACCTCGACCCAAAGTGGAGGGGTCTAGCATTAGTGGTATAATCAGAAGTTTGAGCTCCGTATGAGCAGGAATATTGATTTAAAAACGAATTTATTAATTTAAAAAAAGGTCCCCAAAAGTCTGTGATCAAAACTCCACGCATGGCAACTGTCTGTTATACTAGGCAAAGTTCTGTTATACAGAAAGAAAACCTCATAGATAGCTGTGTCAAACAAATCAGAATTGAGTATTCAACAAGGCCGTAAAATATCCTTTAACTGTATTCTTTTCTAAGTTACACTGATAATTCCTCAAAAGCCAAATTCAAGATACTTATTTAACATACAGTACAATAAAGTACATAGGTTTAATGCACAAAACACACACACACACACACAGACACACACACATTCAATTATGTCCACTGTCTGGACCTGACGTGGTGTCATTAGGACTGCCTCTGATAATAGAAATATTGCCACGGCACTCAGATGTGTGAGGTAAAAGCTCTTTGTAGAGAGATTATCTGTCATCCGAGCCCCACACCTGTTTGTGTGTACACACACACAGATGGCTGACATCATACTGAACACCTGGATATGACTTTGATTTCCAGCCAAATACGTGAATCAGGAGGACAGCCACTATTACGGTTACCATGCTATGATAATGGTGTAAATTGGAGTCTGACATGTTTGCTCTCTCTGGAATATAGTTTCAATGGAGCGCAGATTGACATCATGTTTTATGGCACAGCATTGTATTTTAGTACATAGTTTTGCAAGTTTTTGTATACTTAATGTAACAACCTGCCTTTCTTTATACGTAGTCTTATACATTCTTTGCAAGCAACTATCAACTCAATGTGTATAGGTAATAGGTTTGGACCCCAGATGGTAAAGTTGGGCAGACACACCTCTTCCACCCTCATCCTTAAACACTGAAGCACCCCAGGGCTGTGTTTTTAGTCCCCTGCTGTTCTGCCTGTACACACATCACTGTGTGGCCACTTTCAACTCCAACACCATGATGAAGTTTGTTGACGACAGAGATGTGGTGGCCCTGATAACTGACAGCAATGAAAAGGCTGACCTGAAAGATGTAAGCAAGACTAAAGAGATGATAGTGGTCTTTGGTAAGAAACTGGGTCTCCCTTAATATCAACAGGTCCTCAGTGGAGACGGTGAACAGCTATAAGTACCATTCAAGTACCATCGTGCCCACATCACCTAGGGTCTGACCTGGGCTCTGCATACTACTGACTCAGTGGTGGGAAAGGCCAGGCAGAGATTGTGTCACCTTAAACTGCCTAAGGAATTCCAGTTTTCCCCTTAAATACTAAGCATTTTCTACTCCTGCATCATTGAAAGCATCCTGTCTGGGAACGTTACTGCCTGGTACAGAAACTGCAGAGGGGTTTGTTCAGCTGAACATACAATAGGTGGTGCCCTACCCTGCCTAAAGGATATTTACAAGGTGCTGCAAGAATAAGGCCAAGAGAATTATAAAGGATCAAAACCACCAAGGATTTTTTTTCTCTGTTTAGACTTTTCTGTTGCCCATTCTCCTTTATGATGAATCATGCGCAAGCTGAAGAAGCTAAGGATTACATTTCACTGGAATTTTACTTAAAACTGATTGACTGAAAATTGATTATATGTTATCAAATTATTAAAACAACTTAAATATAAATAACAAAATAAAAATTGTTGCATTATGGTTGGCTAAATGACAATGACAGTGAGATTCAAGGGGGAAAACAAGAAGGTAGGTGCCAAAATGTCACACTGGGAGAGAAAAAATGAAAACTGTAATGAACATTTAATTGAGCATCACAGGAGAAAAAACACACTTACAATCTTTGAGAGACCCAACCAAAGGTCAGATCAAATGTCAAATGGACCGAGTTTCATTGCACACACTCATGTTGACTTGAGTAATCCTACATATATCTCCTAAAACAGTAAAGGGCCTAGCTGGTTAAATGTAAAAACACATAATGGAAATAATAGCGGTATTCAGTTGTCCAGGCCTACTATTGATCACTTGAACTTTAGTGTGCGTTAAAACAAATCAACTTGCCATTTTAAGGTGTAATAGTATTGAAAAGTGGATTACATCTGAAATCCTAAATGCAGTTAAAAGTAATACAAACTTTTGCATTTTGGCCATTTTTAATAACTGCAAATGTGTATTGTACATTGACTAAAACATGTTGTTTATGGCTTTTGCCCATGAATAGCTAATGCACTAACTTATAAATGGCAAAACATTGTAAAGCTGCGTTTTGGTGTGCGGAGTTAAACTGTGGAATAAATTCAAAACTGACATGAAAAAGTGTAACACAATTGACCGATGAAAAAAATATTTATTTAAACATAAGGTGATTAATAAATATAAAACAGAAGTGTGGACAACCGAAAGTAAACAAATTGTATTAGAGTTATTGTGTTGTACTGGGTTATATAGTTTATACTGTTTCTGTAACTTTCATTTTCGTATGAAAGAATATGATTTCATGTAAAAAGGGTAGGTGTCATAAGCTCAGGCTTCAGCCCACACCTTTTTGATCTTGTTTGTTTCTTGTATTATATTATATATATATATATATATATATATATATATATATATATATATATATATATATATATATATATATATATATATATATATACATTGGCCGGAAAAAATAAAATAAATAATGTAAAAATGTAAAGCTACGTTTACATAAATTGCATGACACTTATAACATGTTTTTATTCTGAAAAGGCAGGGTAACTATACTATCTTTAATTTAAAAAGATTCTAGCAAATTTAATTTACATAGTAAAATGTAGTATATGTCTGAAGTTAGTGTTAAGTTCAATGTCCTGAATGCAATTTGATGTTCACACATTAAAACAGAGGGAGATAAAACACATGACTTTCTATAATTTAACCATGGTTTGTTCTAATTTTGTTTCCACTCCATTCTGCTGCATTCCAATCCCACACCAAAACAAAGACAAAGGTTGATAAATAGGACATTTGTTTTTACAAAGAAACATACAGATATACACAATACATGAAATATACACTTCTGTTTTAATATTAAGAATAGTCCAATTTAGATAACATATGAACACAAAACTACACCATACATTCTAATTCTATCTAATATAGAGTAGCAGTATAACTCTACTTTTGTTGTGTGATGATTGATGTTTTAACATGTATCAGATTTTTTCCCCTTGAGATTTCTAAAATCGTGGACAAAATATTAGAAACACGTTCCATTTAATGTAGTTCAATAGAGCCTCACCACAAATGACAGCCTCAAAACATGCCACAGAGTTGGCTTAACACACAAAAAACTAAATTTCAACAAAAACTGAAAGGTAGGCATTAGTATAGATTGGAATGACATCATGCTGGTGTATCTATTTTTCTGGTCACACATAGAGTATTACTGATGATGTAGTATATAGATGATATAAATGCGTTGCCAATGACATTTTTGCAGTGCAGTTTTGCTTATAAAAGAAAATAACGAAGACTTAATGTATTCACACATTTTGTTTTACAAGAGAAAACTTAATTTTATTTTTTAACCAGACAGTCAGCTGACAAAGAGGATGCCTCTTATAATTTTGAAGCATCTTCAGGCTTATGTGAGCCTATTTTAGGACAGTAAACTGTTACAATGGCCACTAGATATTTCTTGTCTCTCAATTGAGACAAAGAGTTTTGTAAAGACATAAAAAATACCATTGTAACTGTGAGATGAACAATAAATACACATGACAGTTCAATACAGTATGTATCATATGTTGTGAGCTAAAATGAATAAAATATTAATGATGGAAGAAGCCAATTTGATAACTCCAGCTAATAAGATGTTCTTAATAATGAACACTTGAGCAATGTTTCCATTCAATCTACTGTAAATGGTATAGTTAGATACTTGTGTTGATAAAGCATTTCTATTGTATCTTACAGAATTCCTGGACAAGGGACTCAGCCCCGCCCATAACCAACTCCTTCTTAACTCTAAAAAAAATTTTTAGAAGAAAAGTTTAAAAAAAATGTTTTTATTACTTGCAGCATCTCTTCAATACGTCTATATTTTTGGAATTGGTGGATAAATCCAAACAGAAAAGAATCACATGCTAAACAAAGAGAATTCAGCTTTTCCATAGTGCGCCCTCCTAAACACAGAGCGGAGATATGCAGCTCTGTAGAAGATGCACACAATTACTTCGGAGGCGGGGTGCTTTATTTACATATGCAATATGCATAAGCAAGGTTACTGGGAGGGTGAAATAACCGCGAGATAGAAGGAGAGAAAGAAGGAGGGGTCTGGTATGAGTGTGTGTGTATGTGTATGTGTATGTGTATGTGTGTGTGTGTGTGCGTGCGTGTTTGTGTGTGTGGTGTTGATGGAGAGAGGGTGTGTGGTGTAGGGGGGAGGCAGAAAATTGGTGTTATCAATATTTAACCAACCCTTCCAGCATATTTATGGCAGACAATAGAGCAGACCTGCAACAGTCTCATGTGAGTGGAAGAGTATTTATTACAGACTGAAATAGAGGCTGTAAATAGGGTGTTCATTGATATATCACCGCCACACTTGCATGGCATCGGTGAAGAGCCCAACACTTGGTACACAACTCTTCTTACCAAAATAAACTATTAACATATCTAGTAATTGCACGTCGCAACCCCTGAGTGCATCGCAAATATTCATTAAAAGGGATATTTCTACATATGGCAAGCAGATGTATGTAATTCAATCAGTTTGAAGAAAAGAAAAGAAAGAAAGAACGAAAAAAACTAGAAAAAGAGGGAGAAGAAATAAAATGTCTGGCCCTTTTTTTTTGCAGACCCATGGCCTCTCTTAAAATGTTTCCATGTGTTGTGTCTGAGCACACTGAGAGCAAAGAAGGAAAACATTCTGTCCTCCAAACCACATGCAACAGATTCTTTCTGAAGCCAAATAAATCAACCCTGTGTTTCAGATCATGTGACACTTTTTGTGCTTTGTGTTATTCCCAACATATCCTGTTTCAACCCCCCCTCCACCCAACACCACCCTCTACCCCCACTCCCCTCCACTTTTTCCAACACGCACAAACACTGCGCACAAGCACGTATACACAACACATGCACAGAGTTTCCATTTCCTGTGCGTAAGATCACCTGTACAGACAGAATGGCGTGCTTCAATGCGACATGCTCAGGCAGGAAAACAGGAAAGGGAGTTCAAGGGTGTCCAACATGAAATACTCACAGAGTTAGGGGAAACCCAAAGCTCATGGCAGCACTCCAAGTAAAGTTTCACTAGTGCACTTTTTGGTTGGTGCTTTAGCACTGCCATCATAAGCTCTACTTTTTGCGTGTGCAAAACTCTTATTAAAGTGTAATAACTGACTGTTTGAGAACAATACATACATGTATAGTACCTGTATATGGGATCGTGCTGCATGCATATAGTGCAGTATACATTGGGAACTAATGCTTTGCCTTAAAGGAAAAGTTTAAAATTAAAAGAAATTAAAAAAAAAAGATCTTTACTACTCTAATGTCATTGTGAAAATGTTGCTGAACCCAAAAGATGGTTAGCGTAGCTAACTAGAAGCTAAAGACTAGAAACAGGGGCAAACAGTTAGTGGGGCCAAAGGTAAAACTGGCCAAATTGTGAAGACTGTGCTCCCCAAAAAACCCTCCCATAGGTTGTTTGTTCAAGCAGCAATTAAGACTCATATTTACATTTATAAAGGCGGCACCCTCTAGTGGCTATAGTTAATTATGACCGGGGCAATGCAGAAAGTAATGTGATAATGTATAAGAGCGGCTAGTTCCACAAAATAAAAACACAAAACTTTTACCCAGAAAAAAAGGATTCGGTCCCATTTGAAAAAAAAAGTAAACAGAAAGTTTTTTGTTTTTTTTACTTTACGGAACAAACAGAGTTACAGCATGACAAGCGTAAATGGAAGTGAAGTAACATCTTATATGAGCCTAAACATAAGAAAACTGCAACCATTTCACAATGTTAACGTGTTATAATGTGTATTATGTTAAATAAACCTCTATGTATGGACGCCTGCTCTACCAGCTAAGCTATCCAGTTGCCAACTTTGGTGCTTTTTAGCTAAATGCTAATGTCAGCATGCTCAAATGCTCATAATGACAATGCTAACATGCGTATGTTTTGCAAGTGTAATGTTTAAATGTTCACCAGCTAGATCTGTCCAAAGGTCACAAAATGGGCCTACTAGTACATCAAAAGTTTAAAAAACTAACACGTTTTATCCTGCACTAAAACAAAACAAGCATTTTTTTCACCTTTATTTATTTAGAGGGGAGAGCAAGGCTCTCTTCATTCCAGGAAGGCCCTTATAATATTATTTCTCTAAATGTTGAACTTTTTTATGTGACATGCCATACTGATCAATCGCCCCTGTTCTCTGTGGGGTAACACTCTGTTCCCCTGTGCATCTGACAGCCATCCCTAGCCCATTTACTGTCAAATGGGCTCCACTCTCTTTGCCTGAGCTCAGATGCAGATTTATGCCAGAGCAATGCCGGTTCTTGCATATTAGATGAAAGCCTTGTTTGCATATACCCGCTCTGTCTGTCTGTCTCTCTTTCTCTCTCTCTCTCTCTCTATCTCCCCCGCTTCCCCTCATCCCCCCCCCCCCTTCTCTCTCTTCCTTTTTTCCGAGGCGTCACTTTAATATGTATGCAAATGGGTTGCGCTCCACGGGCGATATGTGTGGAGCCCTGTCCTGCAGTCAGGAGGTGTAGGAGAGATTGTGTTTGTATTTATGAGGCATGGGCCCTGCCGCTCTTGGGAGAGAAAACGCTGCGAGTAGCGTGGTGGAGGCTCTGCAGTGCAGACAGAATGCAGATATGCCAATAACAGAGGTCATGGTTGTCACTAATGATAAGAGGAGACAATTAGACAATTGCATAGCTGTAATGTAACCACCCTTACACCCTCTTACACACACACACGCAAACATACAAACAATCACACTAGCCTCTCACATCCCTGTTCAGCCATGAAGCAAGCTAACAGACGGAGGAGGAGACGCTTCTTCTGGAATGTTCTTTATCTTTTTGTTCTTTATGTTGCAGCAGCTCTTCTCCATAGCTCAGCTCAACCTAGTGGGGAGGCCTTAATGATCGGTGTGGGTAAAAAAGACCAATCTATCGATCCTATGCATCCCTTACGGGGATGAGGATCACTGTCAGGGGCTGAGGCAGAGGAGACAAGGTCAGGTCACCTATGAGAGAAGCACCCTTAACCCATTTCATCAGGCTGATGCTTCCCAGACAGGCCTCAAAAGCCTCTGATCAATAATGTCTCCGTAGTGGTAGAAACTGAAATAAACCAACGGAACTGCTCCTGGTTCTGTGGATTGCACCATCTCTATTTTAGCATGGGTTGTGTAACATTCACTGCTACATGTACTGTCTGTATGACAAAAACACTGAAACAATCTATTTTTACATAAAAGGATCATTTTTCTTAACGTGTGTTGTAAAATTATAGAAAGAAAAACTCAATGGAAATGACAATGAATTTCTGGTATTATGTTCAAGACAAAATAATATCTTGGCTTGGTGGCAATCAGTGATCTACTAAGGCAACACACACACACACACACACACACACACACACACACACACACACACTGTGTGCAAATCAAATGTCTGTTTCCTCTCCCTCTCTCGTTCTCTCTCACACACACACACATACACACACACACATACACATCCCCTTCCACCATCATGAATAAACCATACTGTGTCTATGAGTCATGTACCACCCCCACATCTCTCTCTAACCCACTCCCCCTTATTTGCTGCTGCTAGAGTAAAAACGCTAATTAGCGTGATGGCTAGCTCCAGCTCCTGTCAGCAGCATGTGGGGGCCTCTCAACCAGGCAGGCTCCACTGGTCTCTGGTTTTAGCAGTTCTCTCCCCAGCCACCATCTCTGGAAAACAGGGGCCCCTCATTCATATTCAGCCCCAGTCGCGGGCACCTGGAAGCAGCCAGCACCACCTCCATACAACCCCCATATATTGTCTATCACCAGCCCCCAGTCCAGCCCACCTCCTGTCAATGCTGGACCCCCCCAACACACACACACACACACACACACACACACACACACACACACACACACACACAAACAAACACACACAATCATTCAATTTTTTCAAACTACTATCCAATTGGAACACAAGTCCAAACTGAAAAACTCCATTTAGGAGATGTGGGAGCTTGAAACTCCATCTAGGAGATGACACAACCCAACTGATAGGTTGAATCACCCAACGGTAGCAAGAGGGAGAGGAGGAGGGAGGGGGAGAGGGAGAGGAGCTGCGAGCCTTGGTGGACTAGCTGGGTAACCATGACAACGCAGCCGGGAGAGCAAGAAACAGGAACATACAGAATCTGTTTCTGCTGAGACTTGCACATGTGGCACAGCACTGCTTTTCCTGTGTGTGTTTGTGTGTGTGTGTGTGTGTGTGTGTGTGTGTGTGTGTATGTGTGAGTGCGTGCGTGCGCAGGCCCTTATGAAACATACATGCCAGCTGCCTCTCCAACCAAACTCACTCGCCTCTCCTAGTCACTGAGTGAGTCACAACCCAGAAGATATTATGGTGAAACTGAAGCACACAACCCAATGTTTAGTGGCAAGCTTTCTTCTCTTTCCAATCCCCCCTCAACTATTGAATAAGGTGAGGTAGAGGTTGCATATGGTACAAAGACAAAAAGATCAAACATAAAGGCAAGAAAGAGAAATATTTTCCGTCTACAGCCGCTGGTTTTTGCCTATTTTCCTTCCCTGTGCCTCTCTGCACCGCTCCCCGTCTGCCTGTCTTTTCTCTTCCCTCCTGCTCCTTCTTTCTACAGGCTCAGTCTAACCTCCCCCTCCCCTTTCCTCAAGGGAATAAAGGTCGTAACGCAAATGATTACTCAAACCCGAGTTGCCATAGAAACGCAGTCATGTGACTAGAGCAGGCATGCATAGACCACAACAAAGAGGTGGATCAGGAACCAACGCTGGAAAGAGCTGTAGCTCGCCTTACTGGTGCCTCAGTGCATTTCACTCAAATTCAAGCTTTTAAAAATAGGCGAGCAGCATGAAACGCAGGGGGAGAAAAGCAGAGAAAACGACACTCTAAAGAACCAGGACGAGAGGCTGTAATGAATCTAGGCTGTAACACTGCAGTGAGCCATATATTCAACCATTCACTAGCATACCATGGGTGTGTCCTATTCATCATGTCCTTCTTGAGGCAGAGCTCAGGCGCCAGTTGTCTGGAATTTCTGTGAAATGGCGTCAGTTGTAGAAATGTAGAGGGTGGTGGATTTGTGTGCTTCTAAAATAGGAGTCGGAGTAAGGAACCGTAACTTTCTGGTGTGCTATACTTTCAAATGATTCCCCCTCAAAGAGCAAGAACAGCTTTGTGTTAGTACTAGTTCGTTGCAGTATTTGGTAACTTTACTTGTTGGAACAGTTCTTTTTCCAAAGACATCTTAAAAACGACAACACCTATGATTAAAACCGGCATTTAGCAAAACACATTCTAAAACTATGTATAAAAAAAGTTGACAAAAAGTAGGTTAACTGTGGAAAGGACAATTTCTAACCATCTTTCCAAAAAATAATGAATTTACATCTTGACATATTTTTCCATCAAATGTTATCTAGCAAACCCACACAAACTATACTATCCCCTTAAAGCGTTGAGCTAAATGAGTACTAAAAAAGGCTGGTGAGCTCAAAAGTCAGTTTGTGTCAGTGTAAAGGAGGAACCAACACCTGGAGCAGAAGGAGAAGGTGGCCTGCCCCAACAGGATTCAGTTATCCTGTCTCCAATCCACCCCCACTGAGATTAGTCCTATGCCCTGAGTGAACCTAGCGACCTGCGTCCATCTCTAAGAGACCAACCGACAACCCCCACAACGCAAGCACACGCACACACACACACACACACACACACACACACACACACACACACACACACACACACACACACACACACACACACACACACACACACACACACACACACACACATCCCCACAAAGCTCCACATTTACCGGTGCCTGAACCGAACAACAATATTGTTATAGGAGATAAAGTATGCTGTTTGGAAGCCAGCATAACGTTAAACTAAGTTGGTATCCAGTGAGTTTGCTTTTATTGGTCTTAGCATTAACAGCCATTTATTTTAGTGAGCTCCGTCAACGCTAGCAGGGCAATAGGATGGGGTGCATTTTTTTCTGATGAAGTCACCACATCTGCGGTTATGAACACTGTGTGTTTCAATGTCAACGCTCTCTCCCACACACACACACGCACTCCCTGAATCCACGCTTGCCTTCACACCAGCAAACACATCCATGGCGTAGATGTATGGGCAAACACGCAAACACACAATCTACAGGGGTGTGAGTGTGACCCCCTCACTGACTGCTGGCCATTTCCATCCAAAGTACCACCTCAACTCCCATGAGGTTTCAGACAGCAGCTGAGTGTTCGGCGGTGTCTGCAATCATCCCGTGTCTAGACAATGTCTACTGGAAGACAAGGAGATGCACATTCTGAAAAGGCCTATAGACCACTTTGTCTTTCAGCTGGTGACGTGGTGGTTAATGAAAAGGTTAGGGCCAGACTAGGAACTTACCCAACAAGCACCAACACGAACAAAAAAAACAGCACTATTTAAATAATTCCAGTGAGTTTCAAAGAAAAGCAGTTATTGTCCAAATGTATGTAATGAATACGTTTACTCTCCAGGTTGTAGGGTCATGGCTGCATTGCAGTAGTTCCCATGTATCTCTCTGAAGAAATACCTCTTGCTTTTATCAAATTAAAATTTCCTTGTACTGCATTTTTAATCTTCTAAAGCTTTCACCGTCTGTACTGCTGAAGATGATGATGGTTTCAGGGACTGGTTAAGATCAAGAATTAGGAATGAAAGATATCAAGCACTTGGTTGATGGTAAATAGATCATTTAATTAAATGATTTCTTGTTGAGAGAAAGAATTTCAAATAAAAAGGGTAACATACCACACATGTTATATAAGGGTTTCATGAAGATCAGTTTCTGAATTATTGTGTAAACTTTGGTAATTAAAAAACATAAGTGTTATTTTGTCAACGTAAGTCTTGAGCTATGTGCTGCCCTTCCAAAGATCTTAGTTAGTATATATCAAACGTTCTCATGGATATCAGGTTATATTATTGACATCTTATTCTGGAATGACTTCTCCGCATGACAAGATGATTTGAAGTATATAGAAGAACCACAACACCAGCAGAAACACTAGCAGAAGCTCGAAGCAACGGCTGAAAGATACAATGGGTTGCAGTGAAAGGAAAAAGCATTGAGAGAATGAGCAGGTGTGGTGGGAAAGACCCCTGGGCTTCAGGGAGAGAATAGATCAATAACTAATTTCAGTAGCGAGCTTCACTCGCACTGTTTTCCAATAAATGCTGCCTTAGCCCTCCCCCCAACTAGCTTTTTTTTATCACCCTCTACAAGCAGGGCTTGGACTCTATGGAAGAAGGCTGTTTTTTTTGCCAGCGTTGTGATTGTTGGTTCGGTGGATTATGCTCCTACAGATCGTATAAATGTAATCCAACGTTGCCATTTTAATTTCCATGTGTCCTCCATGAGTGCTCCCACAACCACTCCACACATGCCATCTCTGTAACTTTTTTTCCCCTTTTTCTTCCCAGCCTCCTGCAACCCCCGCCCTCCCTCCCTCTCTTCCTCCCTGATTCGACCAGGGCCATGGTTGAGGTTTTGTCAAAAGATCCAGACAGACAGGAGAGTGAAGCGTGTGTCATGCAGGGCTGCTGAGGCTCTTCTCCTCAGAGGCTGTGACCTAGATAACCAAGAGGAGCTGGAGCGCTCGCAAGCCTTGGAGCCCCTCCAGCTCCAGCAATGTCAGGAAGGGGTTAGTTGTGTAACACAATGTCCTATTTAGTTTGCACGTCACACACACACATGGACGCAAACACATATCTACACCGTGGTGTTCCTGTACCACTGTACAATGTTTTTTTTATTACCAAGGACTGGATGTGCAAGGTTTTGTACGTGCGACTGAGCAGCAAAAAAGGAAGCTGTAAAGGGGCCCAAAATTCATTTGAATTTAAACATTAGCATTAAGAATGCTCTGTAAAACTTCTCCCACCAGCAGCCACTGCAGCTACACTATGTCACAGTAAAACCATGTCAAATCATCTACACATTTTCTGTGGTGTTGTAGCATTATATTCCTGATTCTTCATTTGAGTATTCACTCAACTGATGTTGGGGGTATGAACACAACCATGAGGTACATATATAGACACAATTATTCCACGATAAACAAGTAGCCAGTGTGTTTCAGAGTCACATTCAGCGCGGCACTGCCACTAACTTGTCATTTTCACCCTGTAACATGTTGACAAACTAAACAAAATAATGTCAAACTGATATTTCTGGATAGAAAAGGGGGGTTATAAAGACACCCTACGTGGAGACACATGCCAGGTTTTATTGGTACACATTCATGTTCAGCGAGAAGATGCTCAAATTCTACAATATACCACCATCCTGTTGAGGAGATGAAATATAGATGGAGCCTACTGCGCTGGAACAACTGTAATAGGCTGCGCTGTGAATAACTACATATTTGTACCTGACATCTGAGCTGCTTTTGAGCTGCAAGAGCCACATTGCCATCTGGTGGATTTTAAGTTGTATTGCAGCTTCCTTTACACATTGATATGACACACTCAACTGTACAGCAATTTCAGCATAACAGTACAAACTTAGTTTAACACAGGCTAATTTGTACAGACAAAACTATTTTAAAGTAAACATTCACACATTTGTCTTTAAGTTTGGCACAGACAGCAACAATAAGAATCAGACATTTTATACAAATTATTACAGGCCTGTTCAATCTTTTATTTAGATTTAGAAAGCACAAGAACTAGACTTAGACTAGCTTATTTACGTCAGCGCTGGCTATGTTGGGGCTTGAAGCGGTCCCAGCCAGGCTTAGGAGTATACGTGTGCTCAGGAAGAATAAAGTCTTTTAGTCTGGCTGGTAATGGCAAGGCTTTGACTTTGTCTTCCAGAGGCCAAGGCTGTAAGTGGCTTCTTATGAATGCCCTACAAAGGCATCGCAGAGCAGGAGGGTTCACTTCGTGCTCTACTATGCGGTTGTGCAGGTCTACCAGAGCCTGAGCATAAGGGTGAGGGTCCCGACCAGGCACGGGGAGCTCCAGCCTCAGAGGCAGATGCGGTGTGGGGTCGTCTACCCTCGCTAAGTCAAGCAACACCTCGGCCTGCTCCAGCAGTTCTGAGGCATGACTTTGATCAGAGCACTGCTGCAGGGCTGTTTGTAGCCTCTGGAAAAGGAGGCTGTAGAGTGACCAACAGGAGTCGCCGTGATAGGAGCAAACCAAAGACGCTCCGCTCTGGATTAGGAGCACAGCCAGAGGGAAGAGCAGGTCAAAATGCTCCAGGCTAGTCTGTGTCAGGGAGGGCTCGCCATCCTCGTTCAGACAGCAGCTGGGGTCCACACCGTGAGCCAGCAGTAGCTGGGTGGCTTTCAAGCAGAAGATACCGATCTCAGCAGCGTCCTCTATAGTGGCCTCCAGAGCCTCCTTAACCAGAAACACCAACGAGGACTCAACTGTTTCACCATCTACAGTAGCAGCATTAACGTCAGCACCTGTAGTGAAGAAAGCATCAGTCTTGGTTTTGATCAAACCTGATACTGTTACATCTGCTTTACGCCGTGCTTCCTTTGTAAGGTGCGGCTCTACTGCATTCAACTTTCATGGTACCCGTACTCTTCCACCTATAGTACCCACTCAGGATTCGCCACTGTTCGCCATAGCAACGGCGTGTAAAACTGCAATGACATCATCTTTAACATGACACTTACTGACTACTTTTCATTAGTGTGGCCGGGTAGGCTCAGTTGGTAGAGCAGGCGCACATATACATAGGTTTATGCCTTGATGCAGATTTCCTGCATGTCTTCCCCCTCTCTCCCCCCTTTCCCACCCAGCTGTCCTCTCCATTAAAGGCGGAAAAGCCCCCCAAAAAATAGAAATGGCATCTGTGTCATTGTTATCAATCTTATCAATCAATGACTCATCTGACAACTGAGTAATTGTTCAAGTACTTTATAAAACTAACGCAACTGAGCATTTACTGGTGGTTACAGCTTAAACATGAGCCCTAGTTTGACTAACGACCTTAGAACCTACATTTCCCATAATGCACCTTTCATTACACCTCTTTAACGGTAAATGCCCACGTCTTTAAACCCCACCACCCCGGTTAGTAATGCAGGCTTTCTGTTATAACTTTAAAGTCTAAGTCAAGCTCAGATACCCCTGATGACATCACTATGACCTCATAAGGGATTTTATTTCAAGCTCGACAAAGCTCGTACAGAACCACAGAAGTAAACCAGTTATCACAGGTTAATTAGTACTCAAAGTCTACCACACGTTTTATGTGATCATGTCTTATCAGGAGGCAGGAAGCTAGTTTCCCAATCTGTCTCTCAGCTTGTTCCATACTCTTTACTGACCTTCTTAAATTAGCATACTCATGAAATGTTTTAATACATTCTTTTTTTTTTATTCTTTTTTTACCTCTCTGACAGATAAGGGTACACATACTCACCTTTTTTGTTAAGTACTTGGATGATATCTTCCATTGGTTTTCTGATATAATTGACAGACAGATGCACATGTATGACGAACTGGATCCTTGTGTTTGTTGTGGCGCTGATTTACTGTTATGTCATGTTTGAGATGGTTACAGCCAAGAGACTCACCCTCAAGAACTGGACATCGGCCTCTGCACTTTTCATCAAAACAGTGGTTGAAGGAAATTATGTCTTTTGAGACAATTCACAATGTGTGGCTTTTTTGTAGTGGGGTACACTGGTTGTAAATATTAAAAATAACAGAAGACCATGAACCTAAGTCTAAACCTGTAGTTGCATATATATATATATATATATATATATATGGAGATTGATTACTCTATACTCTGAAGACATAAAATACATCATGTAAGTTAAAAGCCTACAGTTAAAAATCTTGTCAGTCAGTGGCTTCCTGACCGGATCACAGGATTGGTTCTGCTCCCTTTTCACATGCGTTAGAAATTGCATGTGCATATTTTAGCCTGACAGCCACTGACAGTTTACTTTGATCTCAAATTGCTGGTATGCATACCAACAAAAGTTTCTGAATGTAGTGGTTTGACTGTGATGCTGTTTGAGAGGGTGTTGAATAACTCAGGGAAAAAGAAGGGTGTTCAGTCAGTACCTCTCTGGAGTAGAAGCTGGATGTTCTCCGTGTTGTGCACAGTGAGTCCGTCGCTGCTTGCCAAGGCATGGAGCAAAGGTGTTTTTCCTTTGGAGACAAGACCAAAGCGACCAGTTTTCAGAACGAACAAACGAGTGACAGAATTAACATTTTTGGATTAGGCCGGGGAATCAATATTTACCACGTTTATCTCTTGCATTCACATCAGCACCCAGATCCAGCAGGGTGAGCAGGCAGGGAAACCTCTCCGACTCTTCACTAGCAAGATCCAAAGCACTGCTCTCATGGATCTAGCAAAGGAAAATTGATATTACATTAAATGCTAAGAAAACAGAGGGGACACCATGAGAAAAGAGGGCTTGAATCCAATTTTGACAGTTGCCTCACCCTGTCTCTCTTTTCAATGTCTGCTGCATGCCCGACCAGCAGCCTCACCATGTTGGGCCTGTTCCTCAAAACTGCGATATGTAGAGGATTGTAGTAAGACACTGGGTCTGGAGAGCAGGAACACATATTCATATTAAACCAATTAAGTCGTTTTACAGAGATCAAATATACATCAGACAGATGAAGCTTTCTGACAATACATTTTCTTTTAATGTAGTTTTTAAATGCTATGGTGGCAAATTGACCCCAACCACATGCATATGTTTGAAGGGATATTGATAAATTATGTTTTCTGTATTTCCTTATTTTTTATACATTTACCAAATGCTACAAATAGAGAATTTATGTTGACAATGTGGTTAATGTTTGCAAGTGTTTTCACAAGCTGTTGTGGTTCTCTCTTCTAAATTAGTTAGCAGCAATCCAGTATAAAAGCAGATAATACATCTTAGTTAATTCTCAGTTTTACATGTAACAGATCTTCACCCGTACTGTTTCACAGTGGCAGTTACTGATTGTTACTTGCTACTTGGCGCGTGTCTATATATTACCGACAAATTCTCTTTTAAGTCTACATTGTAATCAGGGTCCAGATTATTAGGTTCCACATATGAGACTAGTAACTATCATAATAACAATTAAAACTCTTGTTTCAGCACAGTTGCTGCCTGTAAGAAAGCTGGCACAAGCTATTCTTAAACATGCAATGGATGACAAATACTTGAAAGAAATAGAGAAGGTTAAACATTTTTGCTTGGTATGTTGGAGAATTTGTCAGTGTTAACTTGCAGGAAAGAGGCGTTTGAGAAATGTAAAAGATGAATGAAACAGCCTCTGCTAGGCTCCCCTAATTATGTCCCTGGGGAATGATATTTTTACTTCCACCAGAGGTCCCCACAGCAGAGTCTGACTGAGCCCTGGCTGGTTACTTGACAGCTGCAAGACATGGCGCACTTTCAACTGCAATTTGCTAAAGGGTGACTTATTCTCCTAAGTGTATATGTCCGACAACTTGCCCAATTTACAACATGCAATTACTTGTGTACTAAGTAAAAATGGCAGGTCCATATATTTCTAAGTAAAATCTATCATAACTCTTCTTTTGAATTCACATGACAAGTTGTTGTGCATGCAGCACAGACTCACGATCACCCATTAAAACTGGAGCAAGAGGAAAGCTACAGTAGAAGGTTAGTTACTAGCCAACACAGCAAAAATATACTTCCTTTTGGGGGAAAAAATGTTTTACAAGTTAGGGCTTTTAAATTTGCAACCACCTCCTAAGTCTGATTGCCCCACAACTTGTAAGCGTTGCACCTCCTGTTACAGAAACAAGTCCTAGATATAAGAGAAGTGTGACCACATAAAACCATTTCTAGTGATAGTACTGCACTTAAGAGGACTACATTGTATTTTAAGTTTAAAACAATCAACACTGATTGTTCAAATGGGCATATAATTGAATTTATTAACAAGCCCTTGTAGAATCAAGCTATTTTCTCATATGAACTTTGGAAAATATCTGACAGATCAGGTCCAGACATTGTTTCCTTTCCACAGATTTGACACTACACAGCACATGTTCTCACTGGAAATACACGACTTGGTTTAGGTGAGGGGTGGTTTGTTGGTAGCGCGTGCAGGAAGCAGGACTTGACACCATTCCACCATGGTCACGTTGCCGATTCGTAATTTGTTCATAAACAACAAAGTATCTCGCTGTTTCTTGAAATTGTCTGACGATTTGAGGTTTCGCAGTGCAAGTGCGAAAGGGACTTCAGAGTAACAGAACATGTTGACTCTGTAGGACAAGTGGTATAAGGTGCAATTGCCAGTGTAAGCCCATATTATTAAGTTTATTTATCTAGCTGGCTACTCCTATTTTAGGTGCTTACTCGCTAACTCGCATTATTAGTTCTCACCTTCAAAGTTTAGATCAGCCCCATAGCGTAGTAGGATTTCAGCTGCATACACCAGTCCCCGCTCTGCCACCTTAAACAAAGCGTAGCTGATGCCTTCCACAAACACTTCTGACTGGGACTCCCGCTCCAAAAGCTCTGCAAGGGAGCCACAAAGACCAGACTCATCCTCAGGACTTTGGACTCTGGACACAGGGAGAAAGAAGCACTGTTTCAGTCAAATTGTATGAAATGCCACTAGTGTTTTCTACCTAATGCATTCTGCAGCGGTTATTGAATGGAATTGATCTTTACTGTCATTGTTTCAACAACAAAACACAGTTTAGCAGCTCTCAATATGACCGTTAAATCCCAGACAAACTATATAAATATAAAATTAAAATAGTAAAAGTATAATATAACAACAAAATTGTAATAGTAAAATAAAACAATCAAGATAAAAAAACATGCTGAAGTGGTATATTCATAATGTAATTGCACTTCTAGTTTTGGGGGTTTATAGCTCACACATGTCACAGGAAGGAGGTGGAGGGAAGGGTTTGTGCTTTTGACTTCCTGGGGGAAAAGCTTTTATTTTATTTTTTATAAATCGGTTCTAGATCAGATTGTCCTGTTATGACACTTATGCTGGACTACAACAACCTGCTACACACAACTGAACATCAAAACAGAACTACATTCTCCAGTTATGACTGTGAAATGAGGAACAGTTAGTTTTCCACTGTCATTGATCAAATATAAATTATTTTGGCACTACTAAAAAGGTAGAGATTATTCCAGCTGTTACACAAATGCTCACTAAAGTAGTGTTGTAATATAATTAAGTACAAATACTTTGTCACTCTACTTGAGTAGATTTTTTTAAAGTAGCTGTACTTTACTTCTACTTTATGTTTTTGGAAACGTTTACTTTTACTCAACTATATTTACATAGATTGCAAGTTAATGCACACTCCATTCCTGTTGGTGACTTCATGACTATTTGTTGCCAAGCATCAAGTGCCAAAACTAAAAAAAAGGAGGAGGAGAAAGCATAACAACTGATAATTTCATGGAAGCATCTGCTGCAGGCTCTTCTGCCAAACAGCTGTAACAGACGATGGCCGCCCCACCAACAGTGGTGAATGGGCTGGTGATAACGATAACGCTACAAAAATGTGGCTGTGTTTGCAAGATATATTTTGGTATGTAGGAACGAAAGATATTTCCTCCAAAAAAATGAAAACAATTCTGGTTGTTTTTCTCTTTGTTGATGTGAGACTTTTACTTTGAAGTTTTACTCAACTAATATGCTAAAGGTGACTTTAACTTCCACCAGTCATTTTCTGGTAAGATACTTGTGCTTTTACCCAAGTATTGATTTCACATACTTCATACAAGACTGCACTAAAGTGATGCTTTCGAGTACTTTGTAAAATACTGTACTAAAATGATTCAACAGAACGTTACTGTAATTAAATTCTGTACACAACTACCTACATAAGTTATCAAATAATATTGCGCTACCTGTCCTCGTGACTACCGTCCCCTTCCTCCAGTCCAACAACACACATGACGTTATCTACCAGCGGCTGATACTCGTATACGATCCTCCGAAACCCATGGAGGAAAGGCATGGCTCCTGCGCTATTTACAATTGTCGAAAGTCAATACCTAAAACACAAATGTACAAGAGAAAACAGATCATATCAGGGGCTTGGCTTTAATTGTGGTATGAATATTAGGTGACTATTCACTCTAAACTTGCTATTGTAACGTTAGACGCTTTGCTACTCATTGAATATGAATTGTAATTTCTGCTAACACGATGAAATTGGACTGTATACCTGTCGTTTGTTACTGTTACATTTGGCTTAGCTAGCTACATCAGTTAACTTAACGTTCCGATTTAACGTTAATTGTATTTGTTGTAAGAAAAAAAGTTAACGTTAGCTTACTTAGCAGACAATGCAAGCTAGCATTGGTGGCTAAATGTATCACTCATTTAATTGCAAAGTTACGATTTAAAGTGTTTTAGAAAAATTACTTAAACCAAATAAAGTTAAGAAACTCACTTGGACGAATACACACTAGCTAGCTAAGTGTTTCACTTGAAAACAGGAAGCTCACGGCCCACATCAGTCCGACGGTGTTTTCATTCCCCTTTAAACCCCAATAGGGCGATGAAGGTTCCTCTTCACGCTCTGTCTCTCTGCACCAATGTTGTACAGTATTACTATTTCTTGTCAGCTAACAGTAACAGTAGGTGGCAATACCTAACCGTGTTTGGCGTTTGAAAAGAAAAAGGGTAGTTAAGCTTACAAAGAGAATCACAAATACATTTGAGGTATTACTCCAGTTTTCAACAAACAATAGGTATTGGGAGGCATGTTGTTTTTCCTTTCTTATTAACAATTTGCTTATCAACCTTTGATCACACCAGAAAGTCAGTAATTTCCTTTTTCTTTTTAATGTTTTTTTTTTTATTTAAGAAAAGAAAAATGCACCTTAATTAACATAGGCACTTGAGTCCATGATGTAAATGTACCTGATTTAGCCACATAGGCTAATTTGTATCTTTTATCTGGCAGGCTGATGTAAAATGTACAAAAGGACATAAGTACAGACATAAGCACAGCAAAACAAATAGTAAAACAATAACAATAACACTTAAGATTATGAAAGCAAGTTTGATTATCCGGTAACCACTGTTTGTATTTGTACAATATGAACATATTCATTAAAAATGATTATAACAGTTACCTTGTAGGACTTATATGTCTCAATAATATTTATTTATTTAACATTTATTCAGTAGTACTAGAGTTTTCTGTAGGTTGTTTCGGTGTCATAAAACTATGGTGTTCACCTGTGGGGCTTACAGCAATATCAGCTATACATGACATGAAAAATTCAACAGCATCTGGTAGATAGCTAAATATGTTCCACCTGAGACCTACTGTATTGGGAGCTACCATTACAAATGGGGTGATAAGCTTGGCTAATTACAAAGGTTTACTCAGGAAACAGAACAGGTTTTAAAAAGTATTCCCCTCTAAACAGACTTCCCAATTGTGAATTCCCAAGTGTCACAATATGAATGTTATCAAGAAAATCAGCAGGTTTTATCAATGCTATTAGGTTTTCAGTCTAACATAATATGTTAATTGGCCGTACATGTCAAGTTTCCCAGATCATAATTCACAATACACTGAAATAATCTGTCACATATTTGACTGCATTATAACAGACCCTTTTTTTATGTCTATTTCTTCCAGAGATCAAGTCACTGATTACCATTTGCCATTTTTAGTTTGATGCTCTGACTGACAGAATGTGACTGTCAAAATATTTTACCACAAACACAAACAGTTCTTTAAAGAAATCTACCTTGGCCTTACATTAGTCCATGACAGCGTGCTTTCAGATGTTCTTTTGACAACTACTCCATTATGCTGACAGCATCTGGTCGGCAAGAGTCGCCTTTGTCCTGTTTAGCAAACAATCCCCTGCCGTGTCTGGGTTTGGTGACAGATGGCTCGCTTTGAGAGGTGTTGACGAGTACTCTCTTACAGAAGATGTTGTTTTTACCACATCCGTGAGTCGGATTTTAGACAGAGCATACGTGAATGACACTGCATTTTTACACAACATATGTTTTTGCTGACATACTTTATTGTGATTTAGAAAGTAATGCAAATGTATTTTCTTCTGATTTTGACACATTAGTTAAACTGACACAACCTTTTTTGACCACCAGTAAAATAAATGAAATGCTGTTGTATTTATATGGTGAATTGTATGAAAACAAAGAGAATGTGGCACATACGGAATGTTTGGATAATGGGGTTACAGCTTAGGGATAAATGTTGCCAAACCAAGTGACACATTTTAATTGACATAAAAACAAATTGTGTTCACTGATAAGCAGTTCCTGTTTGCAGCACTTTACATGCCACTCATAGGCTGAAGCCCATCACATTTATTTGATAGCTCCTCGACGCCTCAGTCATCGACTGAACCGGAAGTTTTTCTGACCCTGCTCGGTGAAGGCTGTCTCAAAGCTCTTATTTCTGCCCCGAGGACAGAGAAACGAGCATCGAGTAGGGATCACAGAGGAGCTATAGGCGAGGGTACACGAGAGCAGTTTTCCCGGAAGCTGTGCAGCTGAAGGAGTTGCTATAAGATGAAAGGACGTCTCATCCCTCTAAAACACATTTTGTTGCCACGCTCCTCCGAGGATTTCCTTCTGTCTCTCCCGGGCCTCCTTGATGAGAGGGACAAAGACGCGAGGAAGGGATTCAAAGTGCTGCGGGATGCACCCATACTGTGCCTACCAAAGACGTAATTTATAGCAGGTGGTGGGGGGTGGGGTTACAACTCCTCCAATATCAAAACTGGCTAGTGCACCCCACCCCAAAAAAAACACTGTAGCTCAGTGTAAATTCTTTCTGGAAGACCTAACTATCAATTGAGTCACTCCTAAATCAATTCAGCTGTTATCCTAATGAATGTATATTTATCATGCTGTGTATAACTGTCGCTTTAAATAATTGTTTCTCTCTTTGCCATTCAGCTGTTGTTGCAGGCACAGAGTGCAATCCTCCACCTCCCATTCCACCTCCAGTCATCCACTCCAGGTGACTCGTCCTGTGCTTCCTTCTGTCTGGTCTTTGGGCTCCTTGGTCGCCACCACCGGTGTCTAGATTCCATTGGGGAGATCTGATTGTTCTCTACCCCTATATAAAGATACACAAAGGATTCGTGGAGCGATGGAGTCTAATCGCCAAAGACTTTGTACAGTTTATTTGAGCTGTACAATAATTCTTATTTGCATATCTGCAAACATGTCTCTCCTGATTGAATTATGATTTCCCTTCCGTAAATGAATACATTTGCACCATAAATTGATGGAGAACAATTTACCAGCAAATTAAATCCATCAATTTTACACAGTGGGTCTCTGAGCTCGGAATCAATGGTACACATCTGTTGTTATACAGCACATGCTTGAAGGCAAAGCCATCATGTAAATGTGTTCATGGGCAATGCAAACAAACACTGGGACAAAATGTTTGCCATACTGAAAGCTCCTCTGCTGAAGTGGCAAACTGAATGCAGTGGTTTAATCAAAGCTTGATTCATTATTTTTTTTCTTGCTGTTAAGACCATTAGTGTTTTCACATCCAAGTCACCCGGTCGATAAAGCATTGCTCCCTGAACGGATGGCAGCCTGCTCAGAATCCTTCTAATGTTGCTGAAAGCTCTTTTGCTATTTTTGAAACATGCTCAATTTACCCTCAAATTTTACGAGCCATTTCCTCTTAAATAATGTACTTTACCCCTCTTCACAAATCTGCTAGCGTTTAGTTCTTAAGTCTTTATGCAGACACCTGTCGGTGTCCCCGACACGGGTGAAGCAATCTCATTTTTTCCCACTCTGAGGATAATTTGTACCTTTGCCACCATGTAGTCACACAGAAGCACCGTTTCTTGTTAAATAACAGTAACAATAGGTGCCAACACACTTCCAGTGTTTAGCCTTTGTTGGAAAAAACGAACATGTGTTCTTTGATTTGATGAGGATGAAGAGAGGCTAGGGTATAAATGTAGAATTTACAAAAGGTTTAATGAAACAGCATGATGAAAATGATATGACAAAGACAACAAGACACAAAAAATAATAACACTGCAGCTGACAGCGGACTGGATCCATACTTCTCCCTAGTAAAGTCACATGAGATCAGTCCCCAGAGCAGAGGGTGGTTCCTCAAGGGAAAAATGTCCTTATTGGTCAAATGAGACCACACCCTGCCACAGGATCCAAGTCAGTGTCACCTATTTTCAAACTACCTAAATACACATTCTTTGTTCCAATTAAGTCTGGGCCAGCGGGGACGGCTCCCAAAGGCTAGGACAGCAATTACCTTTCCTGTGGGAACAATGAGCTGCATCATGTATGCAAAATGATAGATATGGCCTAATCAATTCTTGAGAGACAGAGGAAGAGAGGTGGACGGTGAGAGACAATAGGGCCAGTCTTGACCTCTTCACAGAGACAAAGAATGAGAAATAGAATGCAGATTTTCCTAACCTGGCTGCAGCATACATAAACAGAAATACATTGCTTTCAAACCGTTTAAAACTCAATACCTTGAAAAAAAGTGTCCTTGGTCATAATAATGTAAGATTTGTAACGGCTTTTACAAAATTCTTCTGAGCCACTGATATATTCCCCCTGTGAAAATGGAGTAAATGCACAAGTTACCGTGACCTGAACTACTGAGCAGGTATACTTATAGTTTTTTGGTCCTCTGTTAAAGCTTAGTGTTCAGCGTTCAACAACTCACAAAGTCACAAACATTTCACATTGATACAGTTATTTAACCTCTCTCGATATATATAATGGAACTCACAGGGATCATGGGTACCAGAGGTTGTAGTGAAAAGAAAAGCGTTATTTGCTGTTTGTCCTTTCCCTTCTGTCTAATTTTGAGCCAGATTGGTAGGATGGAAGCAAAGTCGGGGGAAAAGAGGGAAGATAACTGCAGTCCCATTCCTATACCCCTCCCAAGTAAAGGGGCTCTTTATCAAATTCAGGCCTCATCTATCAATACAAAGAACGGTATCGAAATTACTTTGTTGGCCACAAATCGTTGGCAATAGATTGAGCCTCTCTTGAAACAAGGCCATCATTTATCTGGCTCACATTTCCTCCTGAGGTGAAAGGGAACAGGACACAATAAGACTTTCATTTGTTCCCTGGGTGATAGATGTAACCCCCTCAAACCTCTGATTACGAGATAACCACAAGTAAAATAAGAATCTATTAAATATTTAGACCTGTTGGTGCCCTTTGAGATTCCCTTGATTTCCATCAAATAGTGCTGTCAGGGGAGCTGGGGGCACGGGGAGTCTCCCAACACAGAGGAGATTTACACAGCCACAAAGTATTCTGGGCTATGCAAAGCTGTGTAGTTTGTCCCGGGAGGGTGACGCATAAAGGAGAAGTTAATTACAGTGGACACAAAAGTACTTTTAAGAAGTAATAAAACGGAACACACACAGAACTCTTCTGCTGCAGAAAAAGCTGCACACGCTGAGGGGAAAGGTGAAAGAATAGCCGTGAAGGTGAAGGTGGAGGCAGTGAAATGATAATAGAGTGGCGCTGCATTGTGGTTTGGTTTCCCTCGGTTCCATACCGAGAGCCCTGAATTATCAGAACAGCGAGTCTGGTCCTAATGTCCTTTTGTGCTGGCAGCGTATTGCCGAGTGAAGATTGTGGATGAAAATAATCAGCCCTTTTAAAGGTCAGGGGAAGTTAAGCACACCCAAAGTAGACCATGACACATTCTGGCTGATAAGAAATAAATGTCTGTGCAAGGAAGACTTAGGAGAGTTCACCTTGTCCCATTTATGCTATCATGATTGCTCAACTGTCAGTCAAACATAATGGCACATAAGCAGTCAAACCCAAGCACAACTGTAGGAAACTCTTTGCTCTGGCTAACATACTTTGTGTAATGCATTAAGTACTAATAGTGTGGTGGTCATTATAGCTTGATCTCATCTTTTATGTTTTTCAGCATGTTAATATGTTAAATTAATATCTGTGGAAATTGCAGAGGGGGTGGGAGATGTCAACAGTCAACAAGCAACATTTCATTAAACATGTAGCAAGTTCATTTTTGGCCATGTGGGCTGTAGAAAACACTGATTTGGCAAACATTTGCCTATTTATGCATCAAGATTTGCAGCAACATTAGCATTCATTTGGACGTATTTTTCTGGCCACTGAGAAAATGTAATTTATGAATGTGAATTCTTCTTTTAGCTCTGTTTGCTGCTGGTCTCCTCCAAGTCCTGAGAAAAATAACTGGATCTTCTAAATGTTCACAAGCTAATCACATAAGTTGCTTGTGTAGCATACACACAGTCAGTTTTCCACCCTGAAAATGGCTGTCTATGGCCAAACGTTAGTAGCATGTTCCTGCAAGAGAGGAAGCAGAAGGATTGCATTCCTAGGATCCTCGTTTTATGGGTAGATGCTACAATGTAGTTACTGAACCCTAACCCTGTCTTTTAACCTAACCCTTAATAGCTAGCTAGCTGCTAATTTACCTTACTGTTGTCCTCGGGTCAAATTGGACCTGTTTTCAAAGTTTCTGTATCAGAAATATAGGTTACTTAAAACCAAATTGCCTCAGAAATAACATTGATGGTTCCATACAACGCTTTTTACAAGTAAAACGAAGGATCAGATCATTACTCTCATTGAATTGTGGGGGTTTTGTTTAACTTTATAGCACTGGAAAATAAATTGAAATGGTTTCCTGACCTAATGTTGACATATACCACTCCGCATCCTCTAGTTGTCCTCAAATTAATTCATAATTTGTGCTTTTGTTTTTTACTCTGAAAGTAGGTATAAGCTAAAATGAATGAGGTTTATTGAACGTGAATTTCAGAAATAAGTGTAACATTAGTGGTAATAGGTTGGAATGAAGTTGGCTAAAAAGATGTAATACAGAATGTGGTGATAATCTCTACTTTACAGACTAAACAGAAGGAGGACAACACAAGGGTTAAAGTGTTGACACCAGTGCCAGAGGCCCATGCCAGTTTCGACTGGTTACTTGAGTGGTAGAATTGCTGTAGTAGAATTGTGGTCCTGAAACTGCAGCTTCCTCTATTGAAGAAACGACCATGTGTAATTTAGTCTCTATAGGAAAAGCAAACTGATTTTGAGAAGGTTAAGGGTTGAACCAACTGTGAAACAGCACCAGCAATAGAACTAGGTTCTTGTTGATCAAAAAGAGTGTATGAGAGCAATGAAACTGAAAACCAGAACCATGAGCCGAATACACAAAAAAAGCTCTGTGGAGCTGTGGGTTCATCACTATTAGTAGTAGTCCAGCAAATCCATTTAAAGGAATAGTTGTACATTGTGGGCAGCAGGCATCTAATGAGACACCAGGAAGTTACTGCTCCCAAATAAGGTTACACATTCACTGCTCAAAACTGATGTGTTAATTTGGAGGTGCTGGTAGATGGATTTCTTCTTAAAGCTATACAGAGCCAAGCTAGCCCCCGCCCATCATTGCAGTCATGGTGCTAAGCTAAGCTAACCAAACTATGGACAGATAATAGAGTTGTGTAAAAAATTGTATCTTAAATAATTACCAGAAAGAAAATATGGAAAATTCACCAAATGTTGAACCATTTACTTCACTTTAACAGAAACATTTTGATTAAAGACACACACTTCCTGTCTCATTGTATTTACAGAGTAAAGTAAGTAAGTGAGTAAATAAGACTAACGTCTTCTTATGAAAAGGGCCTACCTAACGTTGCTTAGGGTGGAGTTTAGGCAGCAAAAATAAAAGTACAAATCCTATGGGACTAGTGACTAAGAGCACTATGTGCTATGGGAAGGTCACTCTTTGCCTTACCTCTGGGCATCAGTCTTGAAAACAGAGTGAAGGCCCCAGAGAGGCTGATAAGTAAATACAGTTTTAATGGGCTGTGAATGGCTGGTGGTAATCTGCGCAGGCCAAGAGTGGGCAAGGCACAGAGGGCGACAGGGCATTTTGCAGCGGTTATTATTAATGCTATCATAGATCAGATAGGCCAGGAGATGAGAATGAAAGGTGGTGATGAATTTGGGGCCTTCTGTCTACCAACTGACTGAAGGACAAGCCTCGGAGGCTGGTTAAGGTCATAGATGAAGGATACCACCCAGAAGACGACACAAGGGACCATTCGTTATGTATAATATAGAGGATAGGAAAGTGTATACCCAGGGGACCCACTGAAAGTCATTGGGTGACAATGGTAAAGTTAAAAGACACAGTCTCAAGCATGTTTCTATTCACCCATATGGTATTCATAATATCTGAATACCCCACAATATGTAAAACTAGTATTAGTTTATAGTATTCTTGACAGAAAACAGACAGAATACTGCCAAACTTTCCAAAGTAAATCTGATGATCGGTGTCTGAAAGTGTAAATGCATGTTGAATGTTCAAATATGTTGTAGTATGACACAAAGGAGTATCTGACATTTCAGTCTCTGGGTATGAAAGCGTCCCGGGCTTTTTCAAGACATCAAAGGCTTGAGACCTTTCTCCAAACATCAAAGCCTTACAACTAGACCTCGGAGAGGTCTGCAGCGCTGAATATCACATGTGTCAAGACAGTTGCTTGTATTTTTGCCTCCTAGACATCTCTTCAAATTCTACCTACAACTGCTCTACCTGTTTTGTAAAACTCCCATTTTGTCAGAATAATGTGTCTTACCGTCTTAAAGGTGCCCTGCCAAACAAAACTGTTTGAACTTGCAGTTTTTGAAATGTGTTAGGTCCAGTTGTGTTTATGTTTTGTCATGGATGTGAAAATGAACTGCTACCTCCTCGGTCAGCTCTAGCCCATGAAAATTAGCCCATTTTTCTACATTGGTTGCTTTCTGTTAGTCCCCATGTTTTCTCCATGGTCTTGTGTGGGTCTTGTGTATGTTCGGTCTGTTCCCCTGTCTAGTCTTTTCTAGTTTTACTTCCGGTGTTTTCCCGCCTGTCTGATTGTCCGGCCTCGCCCTGATGTGATTCAACTGGTGTGTCACCAGTTTCTCATTTGCTCGTTACATCCTATGTTTAACCTGTGTTTCCTTTGTTTCTTGTCAGATCCTTTGTGAGTTTGTGTGTTCCACGTTTGCAGTCCCTGGACAGTCCTCCCTCCCCCTTGGGAGTCTTACCAGAATCTGTGTTCTGTTTTGTTTTTTTCTTCTTTTTCCTTGACCTTTTTGGATTTTTTAAATTTTGGATTTTGTTTTTGACATTTTGATCCTTGTTTCCTTGGACTCTTTTTGTAGAATTAACCCTCAGCTAAACACTCACCTGCCTGTCATCTCTGCGTTTGGGTCTTTATTTCGCTAAATTCATAACGGAAAAGAAAAAAGCTGTCAAGCTAATTACAAAAGCTGGTCAGTCTGATGCCTGAGGCCACTGGAACTGGAAGAGCTAGCCAGGCTGTCATTGGCTCGCTGTTAGCCAGAGTCAAGCATATTTAATATTAATGAGAACTGGCACAAATCAAGCTGTGTCTTCTTGCAGGCTTTCTATTCCACGCTAGAACGGCTTGAAACAAGGTAACCAAGGCATTGTTCACATAAAACGTTAGAGTCCATTGTAGAACTTCAGACATTACCACAAAACAATGAAATACATGTAGCAGGGTACCTTTAAGGGAGATGGATTGTGTGCAAGTGTTTTCACAGAAACAGGAAATGGATTTACCATATGCAGGACGGAGAGACCTTTGGCTACTTTTTTTAATGACTTGCAGCTACAGACAACGTAACCCAAGTTCCAGCACTGTCCGGGGCTGTCTCTGATTTCCAGCTGTTGAAGGGACCTCAGAGTAGCGTGGGCTTCAGGGGATTTGTTTGAGTGTCAGGCTTTAACGGGATACTTTTGGACAGCTACCAGCCTTTGTGTGAGTGATGTTTCAGCCCACCATTACAGCTAGTGAAGTGACTGCTCTACCTCGACACCACCTCTAATGCTTTTAACAGATGTACTAGAGTGGAAATGTTTCCACAATTAAATTGCGCAACACTTAGGAGGAAGAATAATGTGGTTCCTTGAGAAAATGTAAAGCCACTATAAAGTATACCTTTATATTAGGACAAATGCAGTGGCTGTAACTGTGAAAGATAGATAGATTTTAAACTCACTATTACCTTTAAAAACTTCCTAACAACCAATGTGAGTAATAAACACACACTATTTGTGTCATTACCTTTTTTCTGCTTGACAGGTCTTTTTAGACGTAACGGCTGCATACAGAGTCAAAGTACAGGTTGCTTCACTGATGTGCTTTAGTCGAGCTTGACAGTTGTGATAAACTGACTGACAGCATGTGACATGAGTTTTAAGTAGGGCCCTAAAGCTACAGTAAATAAAGTCATGTGCATGTAACTAAAATATATCATCTTAATGTTTTGCATTAAACCATGTATTGTGTACCACATAAAGTACTATAACATCGTAAGAAAACAATCTGTTTATGATTGGTTTTTGGTCATCTGTTGGCTTGACCTGTGTATGTTAATTCCGAAAGCAGTTAACAGTGCTCGGAGAACAAAGTGACACAAAGCAGTGTTCAGATCACCATGTTCTAAAGGTTTAATGAGACTCACAAGAATATATGCATTTTCTATTATGTGCGAGTACAGTATTGATAAGAAAGGAGGATTGGTTCAAGGTAGGTTCATGCAGATACATATTCAGGAAGGAAAACAATGTAACAATTTATTACACGAATGTGTGATACAAATTAAACTGAAAGATGATTTGAGTTTTCACAGAATGGAATGTAATATACATACTACAAACATTGTTCACATACAGTTTCAGTTTAAAAGGGTTATTTATTGTGGCCTTGGTGTGTTCATCATTTTTGATTAAGAAACATGGCCTTCCTTTGTTAAATCCTACTGACACTATTTTTATTTTTCCAAATGTGTTTATTGCTCAAACCTCTGAAATGATTACAGGCTGTATTGGGAATAACAAAGGATAGCAGGTTTGAAATTGTTCTTGTTTTTAAAACACAACAAATATGCAAAAAACACACCCATTCCCATCCTTTCCCCCCTCCACCACCAGATACTACACATGTATAGTCCATTTGTCTATGTATTTTTCCTTCACAACACCATCTGACCTACACAGAAAAAAAGAAAAGAAAAGAAAAAAAATCTCCGCTGACGGTTTAACAACAATATTACAGTAATAAAGCGTATTTCATTTTCTGGGCTGAAATTGTTTTTTATTCATCAGACAACAATTACATTGTGGAGTCCCAAAAAAATTCTTTCAAACTATAATTACACAACTAGATGCTATACAAAGTCAGCAGGGGTGAAAGGAGTCTTCAGATCCTTATTGCACACGGTAAACATCCTCTGTTATGAGTGCAATTCCTGCATTGAAAATGTTACTGTAGTAAAAGTACCCCCATTTTAATAACTGGACACAAGTGTTTAATTGACTAATGATTTCAATCAAGTGTAGGCCGTTACATGGTTGTGTAATGTAATTCATAATAATAAACTAATGTGTTTTGTTTGCAAAAATCTTAATTTGAAAAGTAACTATTAACTCCAGCTGTCAGCAGATTAATTTAGTGGAATAAAAAGTGCAATATTTCCCTCTGAAATGTACCGTAGTAGAAGCAAAAAGTAGCTACCATGAAAAGAAAAGACTCAAGTAAAATACAAGTACCTCAAACAAGGACACTAGAATCTTGCTGTCCAGCACGGCCGCCATAACTTAACACACATAGTGACTGAATGCATGTCTCTCAGGATAACATGGCAGAGAGACGTAATCAGTGTCATGCTTTTATCAGTCACTTTAATCACCGGTTTCTACTTGGATCTCTCTGCTGTGCATGTGTTAAGTATCTGTTGCCTTCTGTCCTCCACCTTCACACCTGAGCAGCTCTGTTCAGTTCATTTCCTATGCCACACGAGGTCACTAGTGCCTGCCGAGTGGCGCAATCATGCGGTCGATTGGACATGTTCGATGACAACTTTTAAAGTCAGTCTTTTCTGTCCACAGAGGGCACCGGTGTTGGTGAGAAAGTGTGAAAGGCATCCAATATGGAGACAGATATGGCTTTGGTAAAAACGCGTTCTATCTGATGATAATCTTTAATGGAGACGCCTTTGGTTTGATTGTGAATTCTGTTGGTCAAACCGCAGTTGAGATAAATATTTATGTGTATGCTCACCATTACCTTGGAGGATGGTTCGTTGCTGGAGCACCACACGCCTCCCAATGTGTGCCAGCGCCAGTTTATTGTCACTGCTACAGGCTTTCTTCTCCTCTCATGAAGCGCATTGGACGGCTGACAGTGCGTAAGCTCCGATGAGAGTGTAGCCTACTGCATGTCTACGGAAACATCAGAGGGCGACGGCTTGAATTCGGACTTTCGCCTAATAGTCTATTGGAGCCACTTGGCGCTAAAGTGTAATTAGAAGCGGCAGCTGTAACATTTGGCTCCGGGATCAGAGCTCTGCGCGCCCTGCTGTGGCTGCTAGAGTTGCGCTCAGGACTTGCCTTGGAGTGGATATACGCTGACCTATGTTGCAATTTGAACTTCTTTACTTTAAGAGATTATACCACGCATGATGCCAGAACTGCTTCTATTCGTCTCCAAGTGTCGGACTTTACGCACTGCATAGCAACCAACTTCAGGTGTCTGGTAATGCGAAGGACACAGAGCAGATAAACTGACCAACTGAGGATAAGGGATTGAAACCGTTTTTGGGCTGTTTTTTGGAGAACATTGTTTTGGAGTTTCCTGAGAAGCATTGGGAAGATTTATCACAATAGACGTTTCAGCTTGGGTTCAAGCATTCTGTCAGGCGCCTAAGCATCTTTCTCTTCCAAAAATGCTTCAAAGAGTGATGCAAAGCTGCGCGCAAGTTCCTTCTCTTCAGGTCATGGAATTTTCAGACAAAAACAAGTAGACAAGACACAAGTGAAGAGGCTTTTTGGATTTGTTTTTCACACGCGCTGTGCCCTTTAAGCAAATGACTGGATGAGGCAATGACAATTTCACCAGAAAAGATGATTTTTCCTGTTTTACTAACGATGCTGCAAATAGGATTTTTTTCTCCGAATTAAGCCATTTCGGCTTCCATACAATTTGGGGATTCTTCTTTGCCTAATGACTCAAAGAAACATGTTGCATATCCTTGCGCTTCACTCGGCAGTGTTACTTTTTGGAGGTAAGCACAATGTCAGCCTTTATCTTATAGTCCAAGGTTTCATCTGAGGAATTGTTTTTTTGTTGACAAAGAACAGGCAGCCAGACATGTAGAAGTCTTTTGTAGCAAACACACAGGACGAGTTCAGGCCAGGTATGAGGGACGAATCCAACCCGAGACACAGATTTCTAATTAAGTTATACACTATGACAACGACGGGAGTTATATCTGTTCAGTTATGCATTATGCATTATGAAGAACCCACCGCACCTGTCCAACATAACCAAAACAGTTGTGACCTTAAATAACATGTATTTCATGCATATTTCAATATGACAGTGTTGTCTCTTGTACATCAGACACATTGTGGCTTTATTACCTCTTGGCTTGTCAAGTTTGTTCATCTCACAGACAATCATTATTTTATGGGAGAAGTTGCATAGATTTGCAGTGGGGAGACATAATAGCTCAGATCACAGCCTGACATAAACATTGACAATCTATCCATCTTTCTTTCTCTTTGCCTCGCTGGATTTACCTCTATCTATATGACTTCTTGCTAAAACAATGCTAACATAAATGTGCACATGCCATTTCCTTAGCCGTTAAGGGCCATAAGGAGGAGAGTAACATTTACTTTGGCTGCCTTGCAGCCAGAATGCACAGATCTGGAGCTGGTGGCTAATGAATCCCTTCTGTTTTGTGGGACAAGGGTTTAACATAAAATTTTATTTGAAAAATCTATCCGGTCCAGTATTGTGAATATTTTCTCTGTATAATACCTGGCATTAGCTGCTTTTTTCTTATCAAACCAATAGAACTTTAAACATTGTGACTTTGAGTTTCTAAAAAAAAAAGATTTGTTCAGCTTTGGTAGCTACAAATATTCAATTTACTGTAATACCATCTGCAATGAAAAACATCTCTCGTAGCGGCTGTACCTTGTTTGCTTTTTGTGCCTTGAGGCCAAGACTCAGCATCATTACATGCATGTGAAAGCACTCAAAGTCAAAATATAAAAAAACACCTACGCTGAATTTACAGGTCACTCATTTCCAAAAAAACTCAATCCTAAACATTCTCAAATTGCATCTCACACTTCTGCTGTGCACGTACAACCTTGATTATGCTTCTCTCTCACGGCTCCAGAGGACGACTCTTATTTGACAGCGGCTCTGTTGTGAGTGCTGACTCACTGTCTTGAAGTGCACGGTAATGATGTTTGCCATATGCTAAGGCCCTTTCAGTAACCATACACACAGTACGGTCGTAATTGAGCATTGTATGTTATAAAGCTGCAGGACACAGCTTCTCACTGTGAATAGTGATGGAAATTGATAACAAACGGAAATGAGAGGATCAAATCCATGCTAGAAAAATGCTTGCACAGCATAATGAAGCCATAATTATGGAGGGTAACCTTCTGCTGTGACTGTGACAGTGCCCTTTGATTGGGAAAGCAGAAATGCTATAAGGGCAGGGAGTTACTCTTAGATTAAGACTAAAGGTCCTTTTCTGTTTTCAGAGAACTGGCCCTTATATTTTTAAAAGTCTGTGTTCCAGTGAGACACCTCGCTCAGATTACTGAGCGCAATACCTAATCTTCCCTCCCTTCATCTCATCCTTGAGCTTAACAAGATCCAAAATGGGATCAAGCAAGGATAGCCTTCAGTCTACATCTTTAAGTACTAAGCACACAGCCCGTGCCGTCTCTTGTCCCTGCTACGTGTCTGTCCCCATGCATCTAAATCCCTGTAAAGGGATTGGGCTTGTCCTGTAGTATTTTTGGAACACCAACATTTTGTTAACCAGCAGAAATTCTTAGGCTCTTTCTCAGTGGAGTTTTTTTTTTTTTTTTTTTATCTGTAATTGTCCTTTAGAAAGATCCTCTGCTGTGGTCCTGTGCCCCACTGCTGTGGTGGCACACATCCAGCTCCTCTTCTCTTGCCCCTGGCACTTGTTTAAGCCTCACAACTCATGTCCTTGAGCAAGCAAGGGCCAAGAAATGAGAAGGAGAGGACATGTACTGCATGCACAGAAAACAGTTTGTTTTCACTGGAAAGGGAAAATGTGAAATCAATGGACTAAAAGTTATCTGTATGATATGTTAATTCAGTTTAAAATGTCAGCCGTGTAAAAACAATTTAACTTCCAGCTGAGAGAGCACTGATACTGTTTCTCTTCATGCTTTGCGAAAATGGATGTAGTATGTCTTTGTTTGCATACTGCCGAATGTATGCGTCAGTTCGGATTTTGTTGTACAATGTCAAATTGAAGCTGGTGTTTTTTTTAAATTACATTTAAAGACAACTACATGGCCTGATTTCATCAACATTGCGGTTGGACATTTTCCTTTTTACTTTTGTCATAGTGTTTTATCGCACTGGATAATTCCAGGAAATCTCAACAAGACCTACTAGTTCTGAATTTGGTTGCAAACCTTTAACAGCTCATCAATTGTACTCGTAGTATAAGAAGCATGTGGTCATTACGATTTAAATGAGGTCTGTCTTTAGTGAGCTTCCATTGGTTAAGGCCCATAATGTAAGTCACTTTGCTGGTTTGTTGGCATTCGCTTGGTTATGGCGTTCATTGAGCAATCAGAGAACATGAAAAGAAGAGAAGAAATCCCTGGCTTGGTCGAATTCTTATCAAGGCTATCTTTCAGCCACGCTTTGAGCACACTGTGGATCCCCTTTTTAGATTTGTGAGGGAGGACACTGATAAAAAGAGGCAGATTTTTCTTTTCTCTCAAATCCAATTTTGGCTTAGCTTGGGTGTTTTCTGCAGCTCTCTTCATGCAGGGAGAAAGGAAAGGAAAATCACAGTGGCAGCACGGCGTTAAGATGGGTTTGGACTTCTATGCTGTGTAATTACCAACCATCACAAGTGTTTAGTGCCATTTGTTTGTGTGTCAAATTATGCACCTTTGTTTGTTTAATGACTGTTTTATGAAACACTCTGAGTAGGTGGACTCATTTAAGTCCCATGTACTGCATATTCATGCTCGTTATACTTAAAGCGTGCGTGGGAAGCATACATTGTAGCTTTTCAATAACTGACTCAAAACATGTTTTTTTGCCCTCATAAATTCCTAAATCATCAGTATAATGTCCTATAATATTCCCACAAAGCACATCTGCCACAAGTTAATTAGCTCTTTATAACTGCGTGATCTCACATTCAATTTAATCAAATTTTATGATTAGGAAAGGTGAATGGAGGAAATCTGTTTAAAAGCTTTAAAGGGAGGGGTTGTGAATGGGTTTGTGTGTGTGCGTGCGTGTTTGTGTGCGTGTGTGTGCCTGAGGAGGGAGGCCTCCTTTAATAATTGACAAACATGCTGATGCAGTGTTTGTGCATTCTTTCATCAATGAATAGTTGTGTCCAAACAGAGGACTCCCACCTCATAAATCTGTCGGGGAGTTCCCAGCCAGACTGTGTGCTCTAGTCGACTAGGTGTGGTTTAACAGAGGCAAAACACCAGAGACCACCAGCTTATGTCAGACTGCTGGCTGTCTCAATGAAGGGCTGTGCAACAACCCGGTCTCATGGCAGTTTGTGAAATGATCACGTTATTTTTATCGATTGATTTGTCAAAAGGGACACGATTTTCTCATTTTTTTTGTGGTGATCACCACAAAATTGGAACGGAACAATTTCACAAACTGCCATGCTTTCTCTGGAGGACAACAATGGCCGCCGGGACACAATCCACGGTCTTTGGGGGAAGCAACAATGGGGTAAACGCCAGACGGACCCACTAATGTGGGGTGCGCTACATCAACGGGACAGTTGTGGTTAGGAAAAGAACAAAGCATAAAGGAACTGCCACACGTGGGACGCAATCCCCGGTCTCCGGGGTGAAGGTCCTGTGTCTCTTTAATACTACTACTGCTGTTATCACAAAAGATTATTCCCATTGACATACATTAGTTTAAAATGTGTGCTCACCACCATGAAAAAAATATCAAGAAAGTTTTGTTCCTAATTTTTGAGACATCACCCTCAAAACTTCAAATGTCAACCCCATTGTTGGACTTGAGACAAGGTCAGAGGATCACCAAAGTCAGTTAAAGTTACCCGCTGCAGACCATAAATGTCTGTAAAAAAAGTTGTTCCAATCTGTCAATTGGATGTTGAGATATTTCAATGGATCAGGGGAAACTTTGACCTGCTGCTTGCACTACATGAAAATTGAGAGGATCATAAAAAGGGTTGTTAAGATTCATCCTCTGGGGACCATCGATGTTTGTACTAATCTTATGCCTGGAGCAAATCAAAATTGCGATCCATAGAGCCCTAGCTCTATGGCTAAATCTCTTAACGAGAACTCACTTAAAAGATCACATTAAAGTTTCTGAAGAAATATTTTTCAGAAGAATCAAGATACTCTTCTTTTACTTTGAAAGCTGATGAAAAGCAATAATAACTATGTTGAAAATTGTTCCCCTAATAGTTTAGAGTAAAAATCACTGGGATGCAGCTTATTTCAGCTCTTAAACTTATGCCTTCATGTTTTGTTCTGTTTTTTCAGTGGGCTTTAATTAGGGTTGTAACGATACACCAAACCAAACAATCCAATACAAACCTTGATTCTTTTTTTAGGGTGGGTCGGAGGAGCGTTAGACTCAGTAAACGTAATGCAACTTTTTTTCTGCCACATGGCATCGTCATTGATTACATGACACTTTGCAACACACAACAAATACCTTATTTATTGAAATTGATTGATTTCAATATTGATTGATCCAACACCAAAGATTCTTTTGTACCTAAAAATTATGTTTCCAAATTTGTTTTAGTGGTTCACTAACACGTTTGAATGAGACAATAAAATAATGATAACGGTAACAGTGATGGACAAATCTGCTTCCAAATTGTAGGGGGACCAAAGAGAAAAAGTGCTTTGGTGCCCACTATAAAGGTGCTGGTGGAAGTTGCTAATGCTAATGCTTGGTCTATAACGTTAGCTAATACTTGGTGGGTAACATAAGACTATGACACTGTTATTTTTAGAATGATTGTTTTGACCACGGTTACCAACTCTGGGCTAACACACAAATTCATCTGTAACCGTATAGATAGACGACTAATCTAATGGTAATTTAGCCAGCTAGTGCTCCCCTGTCTGTCTGCCTCACTTTCCCGATGCTGCAAGGCTTTAGTCAGGATGAGAGCTGACAACAGCCATGGCCCGGGGACACAAGCTGCTAAAAATCCACTATCATTTCAGCCCCGGCCCGGGGACATATCCACCGTTAGCCCCCAGCAAGCTAGCAGCCAGTCCAGTCAGCACTCAACTCTGGTGCTAAGGACGCTAACGGAAGTTTACTGAACTGTTGGGAAACAGACACCTGAGTCAGGAAAGCTGCCATTTGTAACTTTACACCTCCATAACCTCGCTACAGCCATCTATACAGTTAGCTAAATTTACCCATCAAAAGAGGGATAAGGCACCCAAAGGACTAATACTAATAGTAAGTTAGAGATTTGTGGTAGCATTAGATCTGAACGTGAAGGATAACTCTGGGAGTTGGAATGGGCGTGTTGCGATCTGCCAGCTCTCTCCGCGACAAAGTTTGTGGCTCTGAGTGTCGCGATTATATATCATATCGCATATCTTTCCAGCCCTAGCTTTAATAGAAACTCAGCTACATTATAACTATAAAGAAGAATTTCTCCCATACACACTGCTCAGACATGCTTTATTTTCTGCAGATTACATCCCAAATACATTACTGTCTTTATGTTTTCACCTCTGTCTTTACTGTAAATGTTTGTACTGCTGAACATTTTTTCCCCGCAAGGAATAGGAGGGAGGAAATAGATTTACACTGTTTATTGTTATGTGAGAGCTATTGAATCGTGGGATATTCAAAAGACAACCCACCAGACTAAGAAGTGGATTATGTTTTTTTTTACTTCAATACATTAATAAAATACCATTAGCCTGGGAGCTTTCTCTGGAAACAAAAACTTCTAGGACAGCCTCCCACAATATTAGATATTAATGCAATATATCCTGCATCAAGGCTTAAACAATATTCACCCAATACTTAATTTCCTTGTAACTGTCGGTCTTCTTTGCAAGCACAGATGTGAACATGAGAAATAAATAAGATTTGTTTGGAATTCAAAGTATTAAAATAGCACAATCTGTAAAGAATTATTTTGTATCACAGGTATATTTTTCAGCCAGTTATAGCTTGTTATGTGCTGTTCTTGCTTCCTTCCTGTCAGCGGAGATGCATCCATAACTCCCATTGGTTGTGCATTTTTGATTTGAGTAATCATGAGCAGGTGGCTGGACAAAAGGCTGTCAAATCTGAGAAAGTGGAGCACTTGGTTGTGTGTGGAGCTGTCAATGTCTATCAGAGGCATCAGAGCTTGATGCATTAGAGGCAATGATCTGACAGGTACATATTGTCAAGGCCCATTGACTTCTTTGTGGTGTGGCAGATTGATTGTCAAGATTATGGTAAAATGGGAGTTGTGCGCCTCTTTGTAATTCAAAGTAGTGTGCTCATGCAGTAGAATGCCGAACAGCAGCCGTAAAACTACCACAGAATCTTAATTTAAGAAATATATTAGTTTTGTCCCTTGAGCAGTTCATTCTGTCTGTAAATAATCACTATTGTCTGCTGCAGCTGGAACAAGACTGGGGAGTTTGTTGTGCCCTCTCATCTGTGAAAGCAATGTCAAAGCATGTACAGCTGCATAGGGAATGACTTGTGGGAGATGGAAAGGTGCCTCTGACACAGCACATTTTATAATTTAAAAACCAATAGCATTAGCCTGATATAAAACTCTTTTGGATATAAAAAGAAATCCCTATGTATAGAATCAACATATCTATGGTCAGTGTCTGGGCTATGCATCAGCGTAACATACAATTTCAAGTCTGTATTGGCTCACTTTGACTGAGGGTTGTTTCTGTTAAAAATAATGACTTCATATAATAATTAATTCATATATCTGTTCTAGTATTGCTTTAAAGCAACAAAGTTTAAATCTTACATGATAAGATAGCTTAAGAGTTCTATATGATTAAGTTTACAAGGACTGCTGCAATGCAGTATACTTCATTTAGAACTGACCGATGCGCATTATTATTATCTGCATGATGTTTGTTACTGTAGCCACTAGGGGGCAGCACAGCAAGCTTTGAACGCAACACTGACATATTATCAGCCTATCAAGTTAATACGACAGACAGTTAGTAACATCCAGATCCAGCAGACCCGAAGCAACATTAACAGGCTCATTTTTAGCTGCTTTGGTCTCTTAACACACTCCAGCAGGAAATATCTGGCTCTTTAGCTGCTAAATGCGTCAGTTTGTTCGTTAGCCAGTTGCTAACCTCTGCTGGTTTGTGCTTGGCAGGTTGTGAACAGTGGGTTTATCTTGGAAAACTGCTGCCGGCGACTGCAAACAGGGATGATGAAAGCGGTAAAAGTGAATGAAAACAATATTATAGTGTGCTATCAAACCAAAAAAAAATTAACTAAAATATACTAAAACACCTTGCAGGGAGAGTCAGGGACTTCAGAGTCAGGGAATCCACTGTTAATATACAAATATTGAGTGAGGCAGCTTTAATAACCAGATTTAATTGATCCTGTCCAAAATATAATCATATTATATATTGTCTATGTAAAAGGAAAATTGATATTGACCTATCTAGTGACAAACTGAAATGCACATAATGTATACTGTGACTGTATGTTGTGTTTTATTATATAAAGGCTGCATTTATTGATGTGCTTCAAATTGGACCAACTGGGTTGAAAGAAAGTTAAAATCCAGTGTTCTGTGTTTATTGAATGTGATGTTTCTAGATTTCTTTGACTTTTAAAGCCAATACTCAACATAAATACTTCTACAGAACAATCATTTTGTTCATTTACTACAACTCAGTTTGATGTAAATGCCCTGAAGTATACTCTGACCATTGGCTTGATGATACTTGGTGTAATTGGAATGCCAGTGTTTGTGTGCATCCCCAATCAGTCCTGACACAATCACCAGTTCCTAATCAGTGTGAAAGTAATGGCAACCTCAGAGTACAATCAGTGTGCAAGTTAGTCTGGCAGGAGTGGCTCTAACTTAATGAAGTCCCGCAAGTGAACTCACTGAGTCAGCGTGACTGTGGTCATAGAAAAAGAGCACAAAAGTCTCCTGATGCACCTTAACCTTCCGGATCTAAAAAGCAATGTCCTTATATTGATTTATCCTAATCATTAACAAACATGCAGGTTTCCCCCAGTGTAGTGTAAGGTCCCCCCCTACCTGGCCTAAGCCAATAAAATTATTTTTTAATGTATTTTTAAGACGTTTTTTTAAACTACAGTTACACTGGGGCGGAAACTAGAGGTAGTCATATTTTCAAATCTCCAATTAGTTTTTAGCAATGACTTAAAGACCTCATATTATGCTCATTTTCAGGTTCCTAATTGTAACTAGAGGTTGTAGCAGAAAGGGTTTACATGATTAAATTAGCAAAAAACACCATATTTTTGTCGTACTGCACATTGCTGCAGCTCCTCTTTTCACCCTGTGTATTGAGCTCTCAGTTTTAGCTACAGAATGGGTCATCTCACTACTACTACTATTCCATCTTTTTTAGGAGTCGCACATGCACAGTATCTAGGTATGGACTACTTAATCAGAAGCAGAGTAGGGTGAGCCATGACAAGCAAGCTAGTGTGATCCAAAACAAACCTGCTTCAGCCAGTAACCATGGCTTTAGCTCAGCTGTACACGTTCAAAGCCGAGTCTGATCTCGAAACCCAGGCAGAACAACCCCAAACCAGCTTCACAACCTAGACTGGAGCAAGACTTTTCAGAATGGTAAGTTATTCAATTGATAACAAATTGGTCTTTCATATGTAACGTTTTAATTCTGTCTCTTGGACATGGCAGTACTATCTGAACTCTTTGGGCTCGTCTCTATCTAGCTTGGTTCAAGGGGTGTGCCACACTAGCAGCTAGTCAAGCATTATAACGTGTGTTACAAATTGACGCATAAGGACGCATATTTGTCACTGACGTATAGGCCAGACTAAGAAGGAGCTGTTTTGAGCAGTTTGTGAACAGTGTTTTCTGTGGGAGATGGTAACTCCCTTTGGGGTGGACTTTGGGATTTTCACTTTGTAAACCCATTACAGTACATACACAATAAAGAAAAAGCCAAAAAGCAGAATATGAACACTTTAATGTTGGGCCATATGAAATCTGTCTTAAAACTTTTTTTAAATTCTCAATTTTGCGATTTCGTTCATGATTTTGTCATCACAGAAACTGTTTGTCTCTACATTAATGCTGCCATAAGTGTGCGACTGGCCCCAGCCAGGCCCACGCTGAAAAATAAAGACACTTGCCACCGGGCTAAACAACTTTTCTGGGGAAAACACTGAACATATGTAGCAATGATTTCACACTGTCATCTTGCCCTGGCTGTCTAGCAGCCTGCAGTGTTCGATTTTTGGCAGCGTGGAGTGTTCATGTTTCTTTGTTTTCCTCATGCAAGGGGACAGTAAGCTGATGACGAGGGAGGATTAGATTCGTCCAGTCACAACATACACAGCGTGGGCAATTGTAAGTCATTGGCCCTGTGGTGCTCAGTGGTGTTGCCCAGGCCCGGAAGGGCACTGCTGGCAGTTAGCATATCCTGCCACAGCTCGTTCTAAAGCACTATCTGCAATATTGCAGATTCTCCTCTTAATCCGGAGGCCCTCAATTTCACACAAATTGGAAAGAGCCACAACAAGCCGAGAATGAATGACCGCAGTGATAATAAAAGGTTAGCCTAAAAATATTACAATAAAATTTAAATTGGAACCTTAAATTGTATAAGGTTCTGATTGTCCTATCCACCTGCTCAGAATTAGAATTTGGATTTATATATGATATCATATAATTTTTATTGTCGGTTGGTAAGTTTCTCTGTCACTACAGTAGCACACACTAAAATATCTGTCAAAATGTTGTACCGACATTCATGGTCCCTAGAGGATGAATCGTAGTGACTTATGTTATCTATGTATACACGTGTCAAATGGATTGAAATGAATTTGATACAGAAATTGATATCCCCTTCAGGGTGAAGTGCGGTCAGTTTTCTTTTAGTGCCATCGTCAGGGAAACATCTAAATTTGTCCAATAGCCTACTTCACGGATCTTCACCCTAAAGGGTCCTTAGAGTCACTGCAGGCAGGCCTCCAAATTATTTTTAATTTTTGAAAGTTTTTTAAAAATTCAAATGTCTTAATGTGAATCCAACATATCATTAGCACATATAAATCCTTACTAATGTTAGGCTGACTGGCTAATAGGTAAGGTAGTCACTAAGGGTTTACTGTGCCACATGTATGTGTAATCAAAAGATGATTTTTGATTATTTTAATAGCTTAGTATTCAGTGCACTAAAAAAAAGGTATGTTTAAAAGCTTGGCCCAGTTAGTTTTATACAATATACATGGTAGGGGGTCCATGCTCCGTCTCTCTTTCAGTTAAGGGGTCCAACCTCAGATGTACTTTGTGTTAAGTGCTAATTAGCTAATGGAAGCATTTTAACATGCTAAACTACCACGGTAAACTACCTCTTTTAATATCAGCATGTTGTCAGTGTGAGCATGTTAGCATGTAGGCTGCAAGCGTGGTTGTATTCTTGTTAGTTCGCGTTTCTCTAAAAGAAGATACAAAATGTCGACATTACACTACAATACAAAAGAAAATAATTAAAGAGAACTCTGGGTTTAAAGTTCAGAAATGGAGGCTGAATGCAGATTATTGATCGTGTGTTTTATTGGCATGTAGTGGAGAAAGGCTGATATGGTCATTCTTTTGGATCCATTAAAAGCTCAGCTCCATTTTCTCTACAGCAGTATGGTATTTAGAGTGTTTTGGAGTTGAATGATGATACAAGTATTTTGTCAGCATATAATTCATATACAGTTTGTATCTGTAAAGTACCACATGGCCAAAACAATATTAAGATTAAATTTCAATTAGTTTGGCTCTGAAATCAATTTGGCAGAGGTATGATGGAGGATTTCATAGAGTTCCCTTAGAGTGCACGCTAACTATTCCCCTGTTTAAGCCAGAGAAAAGTGCAAACAAGCACTTGGCAAGTGCTTCTTTTGCCTGCTTGGTTGCATTTGATAACTATTGTTGTCTTGTTTCATGCTGTTTTTGTGTACTCTTGGAGAACCTTGAAGAGTACGGTGTGAAGACCCTGTAATTAAATGTTCTGGGACTAAAGCAACCACTTAAATACAGAGTGATGCAATCAGTGCTCCATCCTTAATTGCACATGCCATGTGTAGGAAGGCTAATTTAACCAACAAGAGTGAAGAAACAGCAAGCCTTTTACCAGTTGATACTTTCCAAAATCATATACAGCATTTCTCTGTTGTGTTGTATTCTTTTATAGCTTGTCTGGAACTAACACAAGTGTATATTGCTTTGACAGATGGCATGAATTTTTTTGCACAGACAGTGCTAGGGTTTATTCTTGAAGCAAGCATGACTGTTTCAACAACATCCAGCCGCTGGACAGGTAAAAACGTACCGCGTGATAGGGAGAAAGGACATATGAAACATCTAAGCATGTCAGGTTTTATCTGGTCTTTTTTTCTCTTTTTCTTTTTTTTTTGATGGAAGGCAGAATGGTTCATCCAAAGAAATATTCAGGAGCTGACCTGTTATTTTTGTCCAAATGAGAATATGGCTGGAAATATTTTGTGAGGTGACCAGCAGATAGTGGTGGGTTGATCTCTGAGACGGCAGCCTGTGAATGAAGACGGATGAGAAGTGAAGAATCACTCTCTCTGGTATTGTGATTTGGCACAGAAAACATGAGCTCACCTCTGAGTCAGTAACACTAAGAGACAAAAAATACATTAGTACAAATCCTCTCACACAAAACAAACAAAGTACATAAAACCTGAAAGCGTAGTCTATGTGAAAATTCTATCCATTATTTGATAAGGGATCTGGAGTCGCACACAATTTAAGAGGGAACTGGGAATTGAACTTTCGATTTATTTTTGGTACATCTCTTCATGTTGTAAGAAATAGAGTGATACAGAGAACTCAGTGTTAGGGTTAACACATTAATGTGAGGGGTATTACTAAACCAGTCTAGCCACATTTTCACACGCCGGTTATAGATATGTGGACATGTCTCTTTTTATCTACTTAAATCACTGAATAAAAGCCACGCAAAAAAACTACTCCCAGGCTGTCTATATTGATATTAATCTGCTCTTAATGCTGCTCATTCAAGCCTCTGTGCAGGACAAACAGCCACATTAAAACCACTAACAAAGGTTGGGCTTGATCCATTTGCAGTCAAAAGGTGGTGTGATGAGAGCAATATGGACAGGTGACAGAAGGTATTAACATTAGATATGCATAAGTACCATTGACATTTAAAATTCACCTGATACACTGTACTCTTGACTGTGGCTCCAACGACTATGCATTCATTAGCTTGTTTGTTTTATGAATAAGGCAGTGTGAAACTTGAGTGCACTGAACGGAAATGCTGAGTTATTTGGTGTGGAGTTTGGAAACGGAATTAGAGTATAGCTAGTCTATGCGTGTAGTTTTGCCGATCTCCATTTTCTTTGTGTTGGAATGTTGAACTCTGGTTGATTTATGAGGACCATGGTTAACTGCTCCTCAGGTCTCTGCAGGGTAAATCCAGCAAGCTAGCTAGACTATCTTTCAAATCTGAGTTTTCTCTCGCGCAACTATTTTTTAGCGGGATAGTGCAGTGCTTAGCGCAACTCATGACAATTGTGATTTAAGAAATCCCAATAAACCAGAGCAAATTTTTTTCCACAGAATGCTATGTGGAGAAGCCAGACCCATCGTCTGTGGATGGTCTGGTAAAGCTAGATTAGAGTACAGTTTACAGCCCCAAAAGGCTATTGCACCTATGCAAAATAAGAAAACATTCTTACACGTCATGCTCACCTTGTAGTATTGTCCACTTCTCAAATATGAACAGTTCTTTTAGCAATTACATTTATTAAGATATCACTTTCTTGTCTTGTTTGATGGCGTACAGATTTTTGGCCCCATTGTTAATATAGGCCCACGCAATATAGAGAAAATCAGAAATCACAATATTCGTGACCAAATACCTCAATGTCGATATTGCAACGGTATTTCATGGTTAACTATTGATGCTTTGACAACATGTTATTTACACAATGAGATTTTTCATAAGTATTCTCCAGAAGTGATTTATTCACTTAGTGGTAAAGGTAAATAACAGAACAGCTAGAACAGTCTGGTAAGTTCAGAAAATTACATCACTTTACTGTAATGCAGCCTGTAAAACAAGGTAAAGACAAGCCTTACCATATTACCATATTATGAGATTACGATATATCCAAAATAAAAGATGATAGCTAGTCTCATATCGCAATATTGATACATTGATATGTTGCCCAGCCCTGTGTTAATATGATGTTTTTATAGCACATTTTTCAGTGAATCCTCTAAGTTATGAAGGGAAACAGCTGTATAAAAGTTATACAGTTAATATTTTACACATGGAAGCACCATAAACTCAGATGTCTCATAGAGACTGAGCAACTTTTTGTTTGAGAGTTATGAAGCTAGCGGCAAGAGATCATTATTATCAGCAGTAGCCTAATACTGCTACAGATCACAGTACAACATTTTTTGTTGGAATTTTTTTATTTTTCTCAAGAGACAACTGGAACTGACCTGTGACAGACAGGAATAACAGCACTGTCACTAGCAGAGCTTATTTGCTTGCATATTTACTGTGTGCTGTGCAAGCTTGTTCTTTTTACGTTGTTATGGTCTATACTGGCTGTGGGTTTGATGATGTTTTATGTATATCTATGAAAATTAAGTTATTTATCTTTCCTCCTTATGACTTATTTTTTTCAGCCAGACATTCAAAACAGCTAAATAAAGTTTTTTTGCTGGGCAGCAAGTACACACATTCAAAACTTTAGGGAAAAATCTACAAGACTTTAATACAGAAAAGTTTTAAAACTCAGATTAACTCGATGTTACAGTATGTGTGCATGAATTGATGAACAGTAGCCTGTAGGCTATATTCCGGAGGGAGGCTGATGTTTGTTTCTTTTAATTATTTTTATATCTGAACACTTTTTTAGTGATTAGCCTATTGTATCATCATATCACTATCATATAACAAATTGAGTATATATATAATATACTCAATTTTTAAAAATTAACAGAGGTGAAATAAAGAAATGTTGCTGTTCTACAGTGATGTACTCTACTTACAACTACAATTAACACATTTTTATCACAGGGACAGTTTTTTTTCTATTCTTCATTGATTTGCTTCTTACACCATGCCTACCAGTAGACTAGGTAGCAAGGCTAACCAAAAGTAGCTTAGGAAAAGTTGCCTTCGACTTTCTCTGTCAGTCACTCAACCCTGACGTTGCAGCCAGGTGAAATGGCTAACAGGATAATGCCACCTTACTTCTCCTTCTCTTTTTCACATAAAGAATGAAATGCCTTTATTAAAATGACTGCCCCCCTCCTTTCTCTGCTTTTAACAGGGGTTCAGTCTAACATTAGCTTGCCAGGAAAACCTGCGGTGCTATAGAGGATTAACTCAAACAGTGAGATTTTTTTTGTTCCGCCTGCAGATCAACTCTGCATCCAAGACATGTTTGTATAACTAAAATTATAATTAGCTTTTGTTTTCTATACCTATTGTCTTCAACACTTTAGAAAGCCCACATCTGAAAAGCTGGCTCGAGAGGGATCATCTTGTCTTTTAGGATTCCTAGTTTGCTGGTGTGTAGAGTGAAATGCTGTCAGTCACGGAAATAAGTTCAGCTTAGCAGCTAGACAGCAAGGCTTTGAAAACAAAATGTGCCACGGTGCATTGCTAGTTGGAAATATTTCTTTAAAACTAACAGATGTTGTCTGTCAGTGTGAAAGCATGCTGCTTTTCCTTCTATTCTAGTCGGAAATAGAAACATTTATCTCCCCTTGGTTTAATGGCTTTCTTTCCCTGGCCCAAAATAGATCTACTTGTTCATGGAGTTAGTTACCACTCTAATAGATTATAGGTTAAACTTCATATTTAAAGCCAGTCCATCTGGAGCTGGAATAAAAGCTCTTTTCAGAAGGGAACCAGGCTGTTTGGGCTGAATGTTTTATAGAGGGAAAGAAAATATCACTTATTATCATAATTTTTTTAAAGATGCACAATATGTAAACAATCAGTATTGGCTGATGTTAATATTTTTTTAATAGCCTACATCAGCATCAGTCCAGCTTGATTCCTAAGACACATTTCTTGAAAGCTGCTCTCCTTTTCTCTAAACTATGAACACAAAACCCAATTTTCAAGCTACATTCACGAAACCTCAGACTCTGCTTGCAAAACCAAACTTTCACCTCAAAACAGTTCAATCTGTGCTCAAAAGTCTATGTTGTCAAATCATGCCCCGAGTCAATCAAAATTAAAAAACAATACAGAGCAGTCACTAAACAATAGAAAACACAATGCTCAGGACATGAAGATTGATACAACTTTGGTTCATATTGAACCACACTCTAACCTGGAGGGCTCTGTGAAAACTCACATTTTCCCAAACAACAACATAGATGGGATGCTCATCCTGCTGCTCTGAGAGCATCTCACATACTACATATACTGTGGTACAGTATAAAATATGTCATACAGTAATTGCTGTCAACATTTACATACTGTGCTATAATGTCAAAAAAAGGTAATTACCTGTTCTCTTCTCTAAACCTTCGGATTATGGTGGACACAGTGAATCTAATGTTTGGTTGTACCCTTTGTCCAGCCTCCCTTATGGTCATACCATGGACAAGAACCCTGGTCAATAACAGTAGCTCCGATTTGATCAGATATTGTTGTTCTTTGTCTTCGCTGACCACCTTGACCACTTCCACCTCCTCTTACACAAACTCTTCCTCTCAGATTTCTATCCATCGTAGGGCCTCACAAACCAGTACTCTCCGAACTGACTTACTGTATATGTTCCCTTACATCATCAGCCACAAATGCCATCAATTCTGAGTTGTTGTGTTCAAGTGGTGAAACCTGTGCTTTAATTGTGTTTGACTTTTGTCACCTGTCCTCACCATTATGCAGCACGAGTGCATCACAATGAAAATGTGTTGGCAAGTTGTGTCTAAACAGGTGAAAAGTGTTTATGGTTTTGCCAAAAGAGTGATTGATTCAATCAGTGGGTTCAGACAACTGAGCATTCGGTTCAGACAATAGGGTTTAGTGTTTTAGCAATTGAGAAAAACTATAACATTTAAAAAAAAGGGATCCATGCAGTATGGTTTGAATACTTCTGTAGAGGGAAAGAAAACATCATATGTCTTTTAGAGATGCACAATATATTGGCAATCATATCAGTATCGGCCAATGTTAGTAATTTTACATACATCGGCATCGGTCCGATGAGCAAAACCATTCATATTTGGACTACCAATGGCAGCGTTTAGGTGCCGTTGTGTGTCAGGGGCGGTGCTGGTGTGTGTTTAGTCCTAAACAGTATGTTTTATTTCATGATCCTTAGTTATGGATTCATGTTCAACACTTTTTCACTTTTGAATTAAACTGATCTTCACAAGTTATACACTTGCTACATGTTATAAAATTAGCCTAAAATAACACTGTTAAATCAGCAGCGCCCAGTGAGTCTTCATGGTGGGGAAATAGGAGTGTCCAAGCATGGCCAATGGTAACACACAGTTAATTCACTACGTTTTTCCAAATCTTATAAGTTGAAGGGAATGGTTAAAATGATATTCGGTTAGAAAGGTAAGAAATTAGTCCTTAGTTTTACCCCATTAGGTTAACTTAAAACATTATAAAATCTTTATATGTGTGGTAAAAAAGAAGTAGTGTTGTTACAAAATGACTACATGTGTTTTTCGTGGTGGGACCCTCTAAATTGTTGGGAGGAAACAATGTGGTAAATCTGTGATTTATGGGCTTTTCCAAATGTTTTGCAAATAAAGAAAGAGATAATTCTTTTAAATAAGTGTTAACACATGTTTTTCAGTATGTGCAAAGTATGATTTATCATAGAAAACCTGTTTATCATATCGTTATGATTTATTGGTAAATATCGGTTATCAACAACAACAGCAATGTTATTATTGGTTGTCAGTATCGGCCAAAATGTTCATAGCAGCGGTATACTAATTTATATATTTCCAAGGATTCAATAATACAAAACATACTGTATATAACTAGTGATTGCAATGACCTTACTGTGTGTGTTGCTGCACACACAACTGGGCCTGGGAAACGCATCGGTATCTCTTGTTGAATTTGAACAACCTAGGAAATCGGACCTACAACTCCGTTCAGTTCTATCACTCTGTGAATTTGAGGAAGGCCTGCATGGTTAAGCCACATGTGGATTCATTCCTTTTGACAAGGGGACTTCACCTGCTTCATCTTAACATCAGAAGCCTTCTCCCTAAAATGACCAAGATACGTCTCCTCAGTAATAGCAATGAGGTGGGACATTTTTGTTTTACTGAGACGTGGCTAAACGACTCTATTAAGGACGCCAAAATTAAGAGAACGGTTTTCTAATCAGAAGAGACAGTGGAGGTGTGTGTGTTTATGTGAAATTGGACATTGGTTTAAATCAGAAAACCAACATGAATAGAGACCAAATTGAAGCGGCCTGGTTGAACATTCTGTTGCCGAAGAGCAAGCCTATCTTCGTTGGAGCATGCTACAGGCCACCTGACCAGGCAATGTTTTATAAACCTCTGGAAGCAGTCTGCTCAAAGTGTATGGACTTTGTTAACTTGGAAGTTATCATGATAGGAGATTTTAATACTTATGCTCCGGCTGTAAGGCATTAATGATTTTTTCTTGCTCATTTAGCTGATCAAAAGAACCAATGCGTGTTTGTTCTTCAACTCAAACTAGTATTGACCTTGTTCTAGTGTAAGGAGTCAGATGGAGATGGTCAGAAGTTTAAGAGGTTTTAAGCAGGCACTGGAAAACATTGCTCAGATGCTAATATGTAGTGTATTGATGGGTCTATTTAATATATTTATGGATGTGATGATTGATGCTTGATCTGCTGCCACTTGCTCTACTGTCACAACTTAGATACTCAGAATGAGGATGTGCTACATAATAGGACACAGCTTATGTGGTTTGGCTGCTAATACAGTCGACTCTCAGATGATTGTGCGTCACTCAAGCATTTCAAAGCAATTCATTGTTTGATGTAGACTCATGTGGTCTTTCTTCATCCGAATGGGTTTAAGAGCTCAAATACTTTTCCAGTCCATGCTTATTAGCCACATACGGCCAGCGGCTGTTCCCCCCTTTGCATGAACGTTTTCAGACAGTTTGGTTGTAATGCCTCTGTTTGACTGACAGCTGGTTCTATAACTTACCAGAAACTCTTTCATATTTAGCCTAATATTTTCAATTATCCACCATTCTCTTTACTTTCTGCTACTTTCTTTGTGTAAATAAAGACAATTTCATAACTCTTCATCTCTTCCTCGAGATAAAACATTCAGTTTAGGCAGACATCTTTGCTGCAGTTTACACTGCCTGTGATTCTACACCTGTTTTCTTCCATTCACATCTTTCTGTTGACTTTGAATACATTCATACCGCCTCTGAATCTTTGCTCGGCAATTTATTCTCATGCTCCATTCAGTCTTAAATGAAGACATTAAGCATTTACAGTTGAATAGTAGTGCTAGGTATTATCCAATCAAGATCAATTATGAGCATGATTATGGTCTATTCATTGCCAAAGAATCTAAGGTCAGGTGCAGTAAAGCATAGAAGAGAAAGCTTTGAAATGAACTCACAGAAAAGCCTACACTAGATTCATAAACACTGCGTAGCCAAGTCTTGCAGTGTGCCTGCATTTACAGGGATTCAACCTTGTCAAGAGGGCTCCAGGCTGAATTTATCATGCTATATGTGGGACCTTGGGGAGAGGTTTACCAGTAGATTTTTTGAGGGAGCAGGCTCGAATATGGAGGCACTTAAGTATGCAGAAACATTGTGCTACAGAACTCTTTCATTCACTAGCTCTGCTTTCCACACCTATAAATAAAGGGATTTGGGAGCAAATCTTCTCTCTGTACTGACTATATGAACTAATAGATTTAATTTTATGGCTATCATCCCCAGGTTCCTCAGCAAACCCTCTGAAGTCTCACAATTATGGCTTTAACTAACTCTAGGTGACAATAGTTCATTGTGAGATTTTGAGATGTAAGTTATGTTCAGTGGCTTTGACACTGGGAGGAGAAAAACATGCTTTGGCTTGATTCACACCCATTTTCCATATCGGAGGCAGCAGCTTATTCCTCACACTCATCAGGGAGGCACAGTGCTTCATTTTCAAGCCACAAAATAACAGACAAGCATCACCATCCATAATCAATCTGCTTTGCTTGTGTTAAATATTATCTCAATATAAATGTATTTGGTTCCTTGATATGGAGCCTTGTTAACATGACTTCTTGGCAATGACACTTAAAGGGGGCAACTATCATTTGCTATGAAGTTGAATAACATTGGAAAGTGAATTACAGTAACAGATCTGAATTTCCATTTTTCAGTGAGAGACCGATTAACATCAATCGCCATGTAATCCTCCCCTATAATCCTATTTGCTGTGTAATTGTGTAATTTCTACCCTAGCTCTCATCAGTAGGTGGCCAATGAGTCCTGGTTGGATTTGTATCCACTTCTTCCTTTTTCAAACAGAGTTCACTTACCATTAAACGTCCCTCTGCACTCACAAAGAGGCCGCCTGACTCTGCCCTCGAATGCCTGTGTATTTAGCCTGATTTACGATATCGTTTTGCAATAAAGGCCAGTGTGAGGGGAAGAGATTCATTAAGGACCCCAGTTTATGTTTTAGAGAAGTCCGGAGGGGCCACGTGAATACTGATTGGCACACAGATATGTGCTTGTCTCATCCTCCCAACCCAAGCCAAAAGCTCTCAGCCCCTTTCCCCTCCAGCCATGTGCATGGCATGGCACAAAGGAGGTGTTGTTCTCTGCCCCGCAGGATGCCCGGGATGCTCAGGGTTCTTGCCACCCAGTCTGTAGTGTCCTGCTGTGGTAACCCTGTTCCAGACATATCAGGCCTCCTCGCAGCACCTGGAGGCCCTTCTCAGCATGCTTTAATGACATCCCCACTGACCCTCCCAGCCCACTAACAGCAGCGCCTATTTGGGTTTGTCTCTTCCATCCACAGCGACACGGCAATGCAGTGTTTACTCTTCATCGGTCGATACTCTTTAATCCCTCAGATGATGCTTTCTCTCATGAACTCAAAATAGCTCTTCCTCCTCCCCAGTGAAGCCACAGGCCCATTACTCTTTATAAGCTCTTAGAGTCTTAAATGTGGCCATCCATTAGAGGCGAGGCAACAAACATCCCCAGCAGGTCCCTCAGTTGCCTGCCAGCGCGTGCACACACACACACAAACACAAACACACACACACACAAACAAACACACACACTTATTTAAACTGACCCTTAATCAAGAGCAATTATAGTGCAGTGAATTTAGCTCATCCCCTGGTTAAAGAAGAGTCATCTGTGTAGCGTATTCCTTTGAAGATTTCCAAACTTTGTATTTTGGCCCTACCTCACTCCTTCCGTGACTCTAACATATCAGCTGGGTGGACTTAACAAACCTCCATCTGCCTGAATGATTTCTTTTCTATGAAAGCTGGCGTGCAGTAATACCATACTGTGTCATGTATTGATTCTTTTTTCCCCAGTCCCTTTTCCTTGAATTTCTTGGTGGCTGAAAAGTATAAATCATCTGCAAATGATCCTTGAAGGAAATATTGTAATTATTATTCTTGACGCATGGTCACAAATTCAATGGCCCTTATTAATTGAACATGGAGAGAAATATGATGTGGATAATTCAACGGGACTAGAGAAAATTCTGTCATTCTTCATGTTTATGATTGTCTTGTTTGGCATTCATGACAAAGCTGCAAATGATTTAGGGTCAGGATGAGGGTCACAGGGAGTGTTATTGTAAACCTTGACAAATGGCAGATCTGCAGTATGATTAGCTGTTTCCTGAAGATTACAAATGTAAGGGACAGCTTTTTGTTTGCGAACCTTGTAAGAGATGATCAGAAACTAAATATAATTTAAGAGAATCCAGGTATCACCAAAACATACACCCTTTTCTCCAATACTTTGTTCATTGTTGCTCACCATCTACTTTTGCTACTTCCTATTGAGCTTCCTGTCATTGTTTCTTAATCCTTGTCCGTCTTGACGTGTGTGATGAAGCATAAAGACAGACAACCGACCAGCCAGCCACCCAAGTTGCCATTCCCTTCTGTGTCCATCCATATTATTACAGCCAGGAGTGGACAGCAGGAACGCAGCCTCTCCTTCCCTGGTGTCCTCTATTGTGCCTTTTCATTTACTCAGCTTGTGCAAGTGTGAAGGCTGCTCTTCGCTCCGCCAGTCCTATTCCAGCTGTACATATCCTAGCGTGGAGCCCCGGTGGTAGGATGAGTGAGCCTGTATGAGGCTGGTTGCTGCTTGGTTAGTAAGCATTCATCTGAGACCTCTGCACACCTTTACACTGTGTCTGACAGAAAAAAAGTCTGACTCCTAACCTTGGAAACTGGAAAGCTTAAATGGACTGTATGTGCAAGAGTGGCATCAGATATTTTAAATTGACAGCTAAACTAATTGGAACCAAAGTTTTTGAGAGGCTATTACATGCTGTACACCCTTGTATACTGCCTAAGAAACTCGATTACACGGAAACTAGTCTGACAGAGATTGTAAATCTATTTCCACATAAGATTTTAAGATTGTTTTCACTGAGCTGTGTTATAGTCGAAACTACAGTCTTATCCATCAAAACCTAAAATGTAAATCTCATGTTAGTGCTAGAGGAAAGGTCAGAGGATCTGGAAAGTAATCAAGATACATCATCTGGGAACTGTGAATGTCTGTAGAGACATTTTGTGAATGTCTTTGGCAAGCAATCCAGTAGATGTAGTTTATACGAAGTGAGAACTTTGACCTTCTGGTGACACTAGATGAAAAGTCATGTTCATCCATCCATCCATCTTCGACCGCTTATCCGGTATCGGGTCGCGGGGGCAGCAGCTCCAGCAGGGGACCCCA
>NC_048411.1:17852468-18008333 GCF_013103735.1 Etheostoma cragini
TTCTCCGACCAACCTCACGCTCCATTGTCCCCTCACTCGCGAACAAGACCCCAAGGTACTTAAACTCCTTCACTTGGAAAGTCATGTGATCAAAATTATTTGGATTCATCCTCTGGGGAACAAGAATGTCTGTGCAGAATTCCATGACAGTCCATCTGATTGTTTATGATATTTCAGTCTGGGTTACAGTGTTTGACCGACAGACTGACATTTCCATCCATAGAGCTAAGCTGCTAGCTTGTCTTAAAATCATAATAACTACTTAGTGTATGTGCAGACAGTGCTTTCATAATGCCCATTCACCAATACCATTTAATGAAGCAACCATCGTTTGCACAAGTCCCATTGGCGACAGGTCATGACAGTTGTTCCATGAGCAAAAACACAGCCTCAACAGCATTTCCATGTAGAGAGAGAGAAAATAAATCCCATTATATTAAAAAGTGAAAATGAAGTGAGCCTTAAAAAATTTAATTTATCTGGCTCAGCATAATGCTGCCTATGGTTATACAATTTAATGACACACAATAGGGACATTTTATTATTCATGATGTGGATCATAAAGTTTATGCTGAAATAGACATTTTTTGCAGTTGAATTATCATTATTTTTCTTTTGTCTTTGGATTTCTCTGCCAGCTGAAAGTTATCTCCATCCCTCACTCTCCACACTCCTCCACATATAACACAAAATCTGATTAGAACATTTGGAATCATTTAACATTCCTAATTAAAACCTTAAAAGTAAAATGACAGTTAGTAATACCACACTATCTATTGTTGCTTATATATTCTACAATGGCTCATTTAGGGATTATACAGTGACAGGTATTCAAAGTTAAGGAAGGTTGACTAATTAATAGATCTAATGTGGTGGTGGCAGATGATGAAAACTAGTGCTACATGCTTTTAGATCACTGACTTCCAATGTTGGGCTAGTTACTTAAATCGTAACTATTGCCAAAATGCAACCTAGGGTCTTTTTGTGAATGTGCCTGAGTCAAACTTTTGTTTGAACGCATAATTAGAACAGAAGCGCCACTTTTAAGATTTACCTTATTATTGTTTTTTGATCAAATGGCCTTTTTAAATGTGAGGGCTAGGGGCACTTCACTGTTAGTAAAAAACAATATTGACGTTGTAGTTGAAAAAGGAAGAAAGAAAGAAATTTCCTCCTATGGAGTCTGTTAATTTGCATTTTGAGATGACTCTTTTTGACAGATGAGATGGCGGATAGCGTGAACAGCAGCTTTATAACAGTGAGTCATTAAAAACCTTTCTTTTTAGTGAACTCTGTGTACACAATCAATGTTCTCAATGCTGGAGTTCATGTGTAGAGCCCCAGGTGATACTTCAGGAAAAGTTTCAAAAGTTCAAAGTTCCCCTAGCACTCCCATTCAACATGCCATTTGACTGAAAATCAAAGATACGGTAAATCTTAAAAGAATTACACTTTAAAACATTTAATATATTTTTCATTACCTATAACTCAGTGAAAACTGAATCAGATTACAGCAAAAGAGAAAGAAAAAAAGTGGAATTACTTTTTGCTAAACTTCCACACAACTCTGTCACTTTCCAGACCATTAGCAGCTAGCTGAATGTTAGCCCCAGTTACTGAATTCAGCCCTCCCTAAGGATAATTATGGATCCCATCTGGTTTCTTGGCAAGTAGATTCCATAATAATGCTTCCAGAAGTCCACGTCCTTTCTCGCTTTCTGGCCATCTCCCCCCACCTCAAATGCCAACTCCAAACTAACATGTACTGAATCGTTCTGTCAACCAAATGCAGACAAATCTAATATCAACCAACCATACCTTTTAAACACATGGCAAGACAGGAAACGGGCAAACCCCGAAATTATCAAACTTTGGTGCAGTAAAGGTACTGTGATTAGTACCTGTATTTTAAGGACTACGGGTTGGTTACATTTCAAATAGTTATCCATTAAACAATTTATTGAAAAAAGGAATTATTAACAGATGACTTATGGCGTTTTTCCATTAATGGTCTCGACTCGACTCAGCTCAGCTCGACCGAGGTGCCCTGTCCTCCATTTTCCATTGCAGTGTAATTCATGTGTGAGGCAAAACGTGGCATGTTGTCATATCCACAGGAAACTGCCTTGACCTAACGCGACACACACAGAACGTCAAAGGTGTGTTTCTTTTGATTCTCAGCATGTGGCTGTTGCCACAGCCAGAAGATAAAATTAATTTCAAAAGAAGCTGGAGGCAACAAAAAAAAAATGCTGGCTGAACTATTTAAACACAGCGGGTTTGTTCTGGACACCCCCCCTTCTGTCACTAGCAATGATGATGCAGTGAATAGTGACGATTCTCTCTGACCACCCAGTAGTCCGCAGGTGTTCACGTCATCTTTTAGTATCGCCTCAGCTCCCTTGGAACCTCAACTGAGCTGATACTAAAAAAAAAGTACCTGTTAGCAGGAACCAGGGACTTTTTTATCGTAATGGAAAACCAAAAAAAGGTAGATTAGTATATTAGCTATATTGAACAAACAAGATATTAACGGTTAATTAGTGTGCATTTTGCTACATTTGGACAAAGGTTCGCTGTTTCCACCTATGTCCAGTCTTTATGCTATGCTAAGATAGCCGGCTCCAGGCTTTAGCATCATATTTACTGTCCATCAATCTTCTTATCTAACTCTTGGCAGAAAGAAAGCATTGATAATTATTTCATGAAACCAATCATTTTGACAGATTATGCCGCTGTATGCTTTTGTTATAGAGCCAACACTGCTAATGTACAGTCTTAGGGGACACTATAGAACCAGAGTAGGCCATATTGGATGGGCCACAGCAGGAGAGGTCCCACACTGATTCCAAAAGAATGCTTTTATTAAACAGAAATGCCAGGAGCAATATTCTCTCAGGGGGGTCCAGTTATCTAAGCTACACCCCTGCTGCACAGAAGAAAAAAAACAAAACAAAGAACTACTGGAGTTTCAAAAGTAGGTTTGTACTATTTTTTCAATTCCTCCTCCCCAGAACAAAGAAGGGAGCAATGCATCCTGCAAAAACTTTTAATTTTCTCCATAACACAGACTTGCTGATTTTGATTATGTTGAAACTTGGTATGGAGATTTCCAGGCTTTATTTGTATTGAGATGGGATTATTTTCCAGTTTATAAAGTAATTGTCAGTTTTCCAGACACTTGTCCTGAACAAGGTTTGCAAGCCTATGCTGCTGCAAGGTGATCTGCCTGTCAACTGTTTGGGGACATGTAAGCACTAAAATACACTAAACGACTCCCTTCATGTAGTCATGGTTAAAGCTCCCTGATCTCAATTAAAAACAAAGCATGGATTGAAGCCGTTATAAATATTTAAATCATATTTCAGCCAAATCTCCATTAATTTAAATTTTTAATTTAATTTAATTTAGTTATTTATTATTGATCCTGAGTATCCATAAGTGATTATTATATGTGTGTTTTATTACCTAACAGAGTAACAGTTTGGTGCAGACATTACTAATTTGTAATGGATTTTTTCATTTTTTTGTTCCATTTCCTCCTTACTAACAAAATTGCTGCTGATGACTGTACTTTTAGACAAGATGTACTTCACAATATGCCATATTTCTTTGCTTTAAATAGAAAAAAAAACACTTCTTTGATAGGTACACAAAACCCTGTCTCTCTCAAACAAGGTATTTCTTATTTAGACACTCTTCTACTTCCTTTTGTGTTGCACTTGTAATTGTCAAAAGTTAAAGACTTTTTCTTTTTATGTGGTTCATGCTTTTCTAGTTTGCTGGTATCAAATATGATCAGAGCAGCCTTTTGAATAGTGGATGTTTTGGTCCTTACAGATTAATTAATTGACAGAAAATATAACATTTATTATGAGGAGTGAGCAATGATCTGCGTATTTGTGCAATGTTAGATTATCCAGCTTTAGTGTACTACAAGTGTAATCACATTATAATCCTTTATGTCAGCTGATAAGACAATAAATCACATTTGAACACAGAGAGTAAGGTTTCTGGTGGAGAGAGCACTGTGCTTTCACTTTACTTGAGTCAAACAGGCTTAGAGATGACAGTGAGTAACATCACTACCCAGGGACTAGAGGATGACTTTGTTTCTGACTGTCTGTCAGAAGCAAAGTCTGACTATCCAGCTTTTCATTTGTCAGCGGTGCAATGCCACGTACACAAGTATGCCTCTTGCCAACAAACAACACAAGGCTCCTGCTTGTTCAGGAAAAATACAAATTGCTCTGTGGTGCTTTGCTGCTCAAAAGCCTGTGTTCTCTGTGACAAACACAAGGTCTGGATTGGAGGGTTTACTCTGAAGCAGCTAACTGCTGCTTTAAATGGGACTGGTGCTGTCCCTGGGTTGGAGGTTGAAGCCTGCCTGCACCCTTGTATCCCCCAGTGGGACAGCAGCTTTGAGGTCAAGAGGGGGACTATGAATCACAAATCCCTGTCTGATTTGTGAACTGTTAGGACATTGATTGACCCGGGTGATCAGAGTAGAGAAATCCTCAGGCAGCCAGCAGGAGGAAGGGGCAATGCTGAGGGAGTGTAATCACACAGCAGATTGCTCTTGAGAAGAAGGTCAAAGCCCACTCTTATTGGGATTAAAACCTTTTTTATGCAGGCTGTGCTGTTCCTCAACCAGTGGGGCCATAGGAGATAACAAAAACATAAATTCTCTGACACATGTCATGCAAAGCTGCACATGTCGGCCTTAATTGCAATTATGATTATGTCTTTAGATGATTTCATAAAGGTCCGTACTAGGTTTTTGTACGTCTGATAACACATCCTTGTATTGGACCCGTTACAATTCCAAATTTCTTTTTAATAGATTAATTTTAGGTTCAAAATATAAATAATTTTCTTCAAAAACTCGTTTTAGTTTATCGAAAAACGTGTTTGTTAAATGTCGCATGAACATAGAAGAACTTTGACTAAATAAAATAAAATTGGTCAAGAAAACATTATCAGGAACTTTAAATCAAAGAACTGTTAACAAGAATATGATTTCAACCAGCCATTAAGTGAAGCGTTTAATTATTGGCCGTTTTTGATACATTTTTGGGACACATTTCAGCCAGTACCAAAAATGTATTGAGGTTGAATCAAGATTATATTTATAATACCAACTGGGACAATAAGCCTGGGAAACCAGATCTACAGGAGCCCTCGAATGTCTTACTTTAATTAATTTTCAATTAGTTTGCAAATATGTTATGGAATATACACCACTGTAGTTTAGTATTTCAAAATATTAAATTGTATTGGTTCGGAAAACCAACCAACCAGTCCAAAAAAACAGTACTCTTAATGCATTAAAATTTGATTTGGTTTGAACATTTGATTGCATTGTTATTCTCTGCAGAAGCTGTTGATTTATCTTGTTTTTTTTTCCATTTTAACAACTGATGGTAACTTTTGTTTTTATTCTGTGACGGATGCTACTGGAAATGTCGAGTACCATGTTGTTTTACTGTAAATATAGAAGATGCAGTCTCGAGGCTGACTTTTACACTGCTGTAAATCCAACCGTCATACTAGACAAAGCAAGTGATTTAAAGGTTTGAATTTTGTGTATAATTTTAGCATTTTTGTTGGAAAGTAAGAATTTAGCAAATCAGTTAAGTTTTGGGGGATAAGAGTTTGGGACACAGATACCTTTGGACCTGGTAGTCTTATTGCAGCATAGTTTTTAGTTTTTACCCTTGTGCCCCTTAACATTTTTCAATACCCAGCCCTAACTCAGACTGTCGACATTAGTGGAACCATTGAATTCACTTAATCGGAAGTAAAAAAAATATTGATTTAGTTTTTTTATCATTCGAATAACTGCTCAGTTGTTTCAGCACTAATTATAATGTGATGGAAAACTCAGTCACAGTAATTCTTCCACATGTCTGGGTCTTCTTTTACCCTACACAAAAAGACATAATGCTTGTTGAGTGAGTTGGACATTGTAAGTGGCAGGAAAACATATGTAACATATAGGGCATTAAATTAACACCCGCCCACCTGCCAAAGGCAGATACATTTTGCATCTGGCGAGCAACACTGTCTATCTACCTGCCAAGTTGGCTGGTAGCCAATGAGAATTGAGTGCTTCAGACTCGTAACTATCGGTAAGCAGGGTACGCAGTTGCTTACTGGCCCGGACCAATCATGGCCCCGCATCACTGAAAGACATTGATTGACAGCCGTGGCCCCCTATCGCATTTTCATGACTCGCGACAATCCCAGCAGTCCCACGTGCAGCCACTGACCAAGCGGGAGTGAGAACGGGTCAAATTTATTTCCATGTTTCTGATATGAAGAGGAGACATGTGTGACTCGAACATCTCACCAACAAAATGTACAGTGAAAGACGTCCTGCCAACCTGTAAACATTTTTAACATGTCAAAAAAGTTAACTTTAGGCCCTGGTAACATCCCTTTATGAATAGGAACACAATGACATAAGTGTAGTGGTCAGCTTACCCTGAGTTGGGTTAAACTTTAGGGGTAACATTTTTAGTTTACTGCTTCAAATGCTTAAAACAAAACTAGATGCTAGTAATTTTCGATAAAGACTGTCCTTATTCCAAGTGAGCTTTCCCTGACTCAGCTCTTCTCTTTTGTCTTTTAGTAGCGGACTGTCGAGTCTTAGAGGGATTGCAGAGATATTCCTCCATCCCCACATACCTGCCTGTCAACTACCAGGTGCTCAATGCTGACTTGGCATTCTTCCTGAAGGAAGCCAACCAGGACTTCATGAGGAACTCAAGCCTGATGTCGCGGACCGAGCCCTTCTTTATTTACCAGGCCAGGAGTTTGCCCTCAATGAACACTAGCTATGGGCCTCTCTCTGTGGAACAGTCTGTTCCTTTAGAGCTCTTGCAGAGCCCGGGGACTTTTCCTGCCTCTTCTGTTTTTACCTTCAACTGGAAGGTGCAGACCTTTATCATGAACACCAGAATTCATTTGGCTAAGCCCAAAGTCCAGGTGCTGTTTTTTGTCGCAGGCAGGGACTGGGACGACTACAGCGCCATAGACAAGCTGCCCTGTGTGCACATGTTTGCCTTCCATGAGACCCAGGAGGTGCGTGGCACTTGCCAGTTGAAGGGGGGTCTGGGGCTGTGCGTGGCTGAGCTGGAGCCCTTGGCCAGCTGGTTCAGCCCACCCAGCGTAGTGCCGGGACGTCAGAGGAACCTCGAAGTGTCTGAGGGCACGCCAGTGGAGCTCTACTACATGCTGCAGTCCACCGAAGCAGGGGAGTGTCACTCAGAGGAGGCCAGGAAGGACAACTTCATCCGCTCAACCCAGGAAGGGCTGTTTGGTTCCTACACCTCCACACCGCTGAGGAGGATTGGCGGCGTCAGGCTCTACCAGAACCCCACTCGGCCCCTCGCTGAACACAGACTGGATAATAACTTCATGGTCATGGTGCCAGCCACACCCATGAGACAGAGGGAAACCGTCTCTGCGTTCATCACTGTGTCAGCTTACTCTCCTGTGGAGATGTTTACTCTCAGGTAAGAATCCTTTTCTCTTTGTTCTTTTAAGTGTGTCTGGCCGCAGACTTCCTCTGTATATTCTGCAGCCTCACTATTGACTCCTACATTTACTTTAATCCGTTAGTCATATATTTCTTTCTCATCTTCCTATTGGCAAACAGTAAGATCCTGCGCTTTGTCTCAGCAGGTTACACCTCCGTTCTCACCCCTGCTCTCCATGATCAATCGCAAATTGTTTCATTACACCCAATATTTACTTGTTCTCATTGACTCTTTCATTTTCTGAAGTCCATCAAATGAGTGTACATGAATAACGATTTGATCGCAGCTCGTAAACCCCAACTGTTAACCAAGGCAAACAAACAACAAATCCTGCACTGAGACTGCAGATCAAATCAGTTTGATCGTGGAGTTGTCTGATCGTAAACACAGGCTAATGGCAAGAACTTCACTGTGTGATTGGCTGTATGGAATTCCAAACAGGTGATCAGAGAGAGAGTTAGAGGAAAGTTGACTATTCAACTTTACTTCAGCACGTTAAGCACAAGAATACTTGAATCTGTGAAGGCATTTGTCATCATTTGATAAAAGGGATCTTTATTATCACCAGTATTCAGACAGGTGTTGAGGAGAATAAGTGACTGAGTAACACAAAAACTAAACACTGTTGACACATAATGAATAAAATGAAATGTCTTTATTGCAGTGACCTTTATCACACATTTCAAGTAGTAAATGACAAATAGTTTGCACATTTTAGGGCTGCACAACATGAAGAAAATATGCTATATTTAATTACGTTATTTTCTTTCAACCAATACAAAAACATTTTTTGAGTGTCTTTTGCAATATGAGGCAGCCTTTGGTGATATGTTGCAGCCTTTTGCGATATGTTTATTGCGGCAGTTGATATTGCAATGACGATAAAAAAAGCTACATTGTGCAGCCTTAGCACATACACACCTATAAAGGAAAACAATCCATTCAAGGAATCAAGCCATGAACCATAAACAAAAGATGGACTAATAATTAACTTTTTTTTAGTGTATAATATTCTAGTTTTTTTATTATGACCAGTTGCTAGGCAACCAATCTCAGAAACTGATTGGCTATGGCTCTGACAACAATTTAGCCTTTGGTGATAACTGACAATATTTTGAGGGTTCCGGTGTAGCCGGTGGATATTATCAGTCTGATTATCAACTTGAGATGTGAGAAAGGAGTTGGAATGAGAGACGACGTCGATGACCAGATTGTTTCTCTGCAGATTTTTTTTTTTTTTTTTTTAATGGGTTTAGCAAATGAGAAATTTGAGTTGTAGTAACTAGAGTCTAACGTTATAGTGTTTTTTATTTCAATTTATCCACTTTAAACATCATTACCCCAGTCAGCGTTTCTTCAAGAGTGAAAGAGCAGTGTAATCTCTCAGAAATCGCTTGATGCAATGAAGCTGTTGATAGGGACTAATTATAGTGAACAGATGAAACAAAATGATTTAGATAATTAACAAGCAATGCAAATGAGAATATCATTAATTAAAATGCATGTCCATTAGTGTAATGACTGAAGCCATTCTTAATCACACTGGTTTGGAACATTTATAAAGCTTCCGAGAAGCTGATACGAGGGGTCAAGCACATTTGTCAACATGTGTAAAGGAAATCAAGCTGCATGATGGTGGGTTTTCAGCTTAGGCAAGGTAAAAAGCCATTTTAAAATGAAACATTTTACTGTTTATATAAATATGTTCCACTATTATTTTTCTGTTCCAGTTGTTTACTAATGAAGATAATTTTTCCAGCTAACAACAGAGAGAAAATGCGGCTCAGAATTGGAGCTATGGTAAACAAGTTCACAGTAGCTGTGAGGTTTTAACAAGCCAAACTAATTCTTGACGAATGTCCTTCCTCTGCTTCATTTAATTACAGCATAGTTGTCCTGAAGTGATAAGGGATTGGAAACCCCCCACTCTCCCCCCCTTTTTTTCTCAATTGAGAAACTCTTCTTTCATCAGGCAAATTAACAGGCCAGGCTGGCCACAGAGGCAATGCCTGTGGTGTTTTTATTTGGCAGTGCAGCGTATGGCGGGCGCAGGTTGACCATCTGAGAGTGGCAGATATGGAAAGGCCTCTGTGTGGTCCTAGGTGATAAAGCTGTTCTCATACGTGCATTTGTTGCGATCCTTAATCACCAGAGCGAGAAGACTTTGATCTCTATATTCACAACATCATTTTCATCCATGTACTACACACTTCTTTGTTAGCCATTGTTGGCAGTGTAGCCCTGAATGCAGAATGAGCTTATGATCCTGTTAAATCTGTCAAACAGAACTTACGCCACTTTAGTTTTTAAATGTTTATTAGGTCCCCTGTTTCCTACATTTAATTTAAAAAAAACTCCCTTCATATTCACAGTTTTATACCTCATTCAGTGTGAGTATGTTCAACCAAAACATCTGTATATAAACGATCACTTTCTTTCTACACAAGAAAAAGGGAACATTTAAAAGAAAATTAAAATGGCCACTAAGACCTTTAGTAATTGTTTCCTTTTCCCCAATTTAGTTTTCAACTTCGTCTAATCCATTATGCTGAAAGGGTCACACTGTGATAGATGTAATGCAAGGAAAGCCAATTTCACATATTTTTAATAGCCAATCATCCGGCCAATTTATTGCTTTTTAGATGCCCAGCGTGATATTTCTTACTGGGGTATTTCTGTCTTGACATGCTACTTTTAATTTGATAGTTTCTGATTTGATTTGAACCCCTCTGTGTTAATAAGCTGTGTCACTCGTAAACAGAATACTTTAACTTATTTTACTGTTGTAATACTATTTTGGTGTGGAGGGTCAAATAGTGGCTACTGTTAGTCACGATCATGAGTCATGAGCCCATTTCCTGTCACCTTTTTCTTTGATAAGCAATCATTCACTGGAGAAAAATGACATGCTACACAGTAATCATTTAAAGACTATGGTGTTTATTGTTCATAATATATATATATATATATATATATATATATATATATATATATATATATATATATATATATATATATATATATATATATATATATTTTTAAGATGCATCACCACCAGAAATGGGAAGTAACAAAGTAGATTTTTCAGATATTTTTACTTTACTTTACTATTTTATTTTTTGCAACTTTTTACTTTTACTCCTTACATTTTAACACGAATATCGATACTTTCTATTGTATCGTTATATTGTATATTGTTACTTTAGTTTAGTACAAAAGGTCGTCTATCAGGACTTTGAGTGCATATCGGAGAATAGTGCAGAAACGCGCCTTACACCGCGAGCGGGTGCGCACGCCACACAGAGAGAAAAGTGAGAGAAAAGAAAGAGACTAGCTGTCCGGAGGATAATCAGTTGAGATTGTGTGTGCGTCTTTGAGAACTGTAAGTCATATAACTGATGTTGTCAGTTCATTCAAGCCTGTTGTTGTATTGGTTTGTAGTTCTGGCAAATTTAAAGGTTAGCTTGATTGTGTTCTTCACCTGTTGGCTAGGTTGCACCTGGCTGTTGATTCGTTATAATGGCGATTGTTGAACGTCCTTGCTCATTAAGATAATGTACTGTAATTAATAGTGGGTTTATTGTTATTATTTACTAGCATATATGATTCCTATGCATTGTGTGTGGTAGCCTTTACAATGTTATTTATTTCTTTTATTACCACACAAACACACAGCCATAGTAGAGCTACCCATGCCCATGTTATAATGATGAATGAGTGTACAATTGTTCAAATATAACCCCCTTCTAGTATAAGACACTATGCATAATAACAGTGCTCACCAATTTGCTCATATGAGGATCTTATTTTAATTTAATTATACAATGCTACCTCTCATTTTACTCTGACTGTGCTGTAAAACATGTGGTTTGAATTCCCCTCACAGTTTGAAATTGAACTTTTAAAAACAGTATTTTAGTGGCTCAGGTTTAATCACTTAAATTCTGATTTAGGAATTCAAACCAGGTTAAAAACAGAGAAGTTCAAATTGGAATAGTGATAGAGAAATGTGGCCAAAATCTGTTTTGAGGAAACAAATCAACCATACAGAACATATTTGCATATCTGAAGCAACAAGACATGTTGTTAACATGACCAAAACCACAATTTCCCCCCTAAAACACATTCTGCAGTCAATTTGATACCAGGTTGGTGATGAATTTCATTTTCATTATTATGCAGGAAAATATTGTACATTTCATTAAATGGTTTTACATTTAAACTGGCCTGACTTACTTCAAACTGGTTAACAGTTTTCTTTTAAGAGACAGAATTACATTACAATAGGATTCTGAAGCTGATTCTGTTCCTGACAAACCACAAAACATAAACACATGTGCGCTAAACCGAGCGGAGAGCGGAGAGCCCAGCGCAAACCGCTTTGGTCTGAAAGGCCCTTTAAAAAGGAGTGCGCGGGAGTATGAAATCAAACACAGTGTTTGCAGGTATGTACCTTTATCAAAGAATGTTTATATTGTAATAGAGGTTATCGCATGTGTGAAAAAAGGATATTTGACCATAACAGTACTGGAATGAGTGCATGTAAAATTCCTGTCTTGTGTGTCTTGGAAGGAGAGCAGAAAGTGTTGGACGGGAGTTGTTGTCTTGGATCCAAAAGTAACATTTAATGGCTAGCTTATGCATGCAGTTCTGAAAAGTCAAGATGTTACAATGTGAAAGTGCAGTTGTGAGTTTGAGGGGCGAGGTTGCGATGAATCTGATTGTATAGTCTATGCTATGCTTTGCTATTGGTTCAGTGGTTTCCTTTGGGGTGAGGAAGGTAAGGGTTGAAATTGGTACACAGTTGGATATTTTTGAAAGAAAGATTGCCCGTGTATATTGTTAAAGAAAAACTCAGGAGCAGCACAACTGATTTAAAATACGTGAAGGCCCAGGGGATCTTGATGAATTACACAGAAGCATTTAATGGAATTCTCAAATGAGGAGAAAATTTGTACAGGCACTACAGTCTAACTAAAATGTGTTATTTTCGTGCCGCCTAAGTCTCTGAAGTTCCTGTCTTTCTGAAGGAGTATTTAAACTGGAGGAGTTAGGTTTAGCTGAACCTACAATGTCAACAAAGATATTACAGATGCTGTAAACACAGGTGCAGTAGGCGATGCTGCGTGAAGATTGCTGATAATTGCTACCGCTGTAAAGCCAGCCAGTGGGGAGCAGGCATCACAAGCAACAGCAAACACACAAGGTCACACCGAGCTATTGAAAACAGCAAATAGTGAAACGGCGAAGCTAATGTTATTTACGTTGCTCACTTGTCTCTCACAGTGGACATGCACCTACCATGACAATTTCAGACCCCTCCATGATTTCTGAGTGGAAGAACTTGCAAAATAGCAGGGTGTTCAAATACTTATTTTCCTCACTGTATAATAAAAGTAGTTTACTGGGTAGAGTTTAAACAAAACAACACTCACAAAGTGGATCGAAGTTAAAAAAAAAAAAAAAAAATGCTCACTTGGAGGATCACAAAATTTCAAACAAAAAACGGATATGTAAACTTGGCTGGAATGTTGGACGAGACTGTGACACGGACTGAACAAGACAAACGGGCGCAAGACAAAGGGAGACAAGGACTATTTATACACAAGGTAGGGAAAAACAGGTGAAACCAATCGGGGGGGGGGGGATAGCCAATCACAATGGCGGAAAATTCACACAAAGGGACGAGGTCAGGGTCTGCAACGAGAGGGAAGAGGTGAATGCAAAATAAAAAAAGTGCATAAGTATTTAACATGACAAACACCTCCCCGATGTCAACAAGGCTCTTCTTTCTTTCCCAGTCACAGAACTTCTATTTTAATTTGTATTCTTCAGTCCTCTTCCTCTTTTGCCGTTTCTCTGCCAAGGCTTCTAGATTAGAACGCGTGGCCGCTGCCTCCCCCTCTTCCTCCGCGCACACGCCGATTGGCTGGAAAAGTGTTTTGTGGCTCTTACGCGCCTTTTCATTTGTTTTCCATTTACAAAGCCAGGGCTGTGTAGGCACACCAGATTTTCATTCAGCCCACAAAGAAAACGGAGAGCTAGGTGACTGTGAGGACATATTCACTGAATTTGAAAAAAAAGTGTATTGGATGCACATTGCTTACTATACTTTTAACGCAAATTCCTCAGCACAGACACAATGTGTTATATGTTTACTTCCTCCAGGATCTTGGCAGAATGAGGCAGCACTGTGTTATCATACACGACTAAACATGAATGCACGGCTAAAACAACTTTTGAACGTATACAAGCTCCACCAAAACGAGTTCCCTAGGCTACTTCGTATAGAAATCCGCTTTGCCGCCCAAGACGATTGTTCTTGGTTTAAAGAAGTGCCAATTTTCTCCCATTCCAGAATGCTATGTGGACTAGCCAGACTCCGCAGCGCTGTTAAGGAAGGTCTGACAATAAGAGAGTAGTTGGACACTGACCTGAATGAGACCTGGGGTACCACTGTCTTAATTTACATAGCATGAGTTCATCAAATGAAAAGACCACCAAAACTATGTGACGAGACAGAATGGGTGAGAGGTGGCCTGATCTTGTTTTAAACATACACATTCTGGTATACTGGGGAATTATAATGCATAACATCTTATGATGGTTTTTACCATGTCTTGTCTATGTCAAAGGACATCATCAAAATACAAATTTCTGTGAACAAAGCTGGATTAAACGGAATTAAGTCTTTGGCAGTAGATTATTATTTTGCTGTACTCCTTCTTTGATATCTCCCTTCTTTATTGTGCTGGATGAGAAACTAACATATTTGTCTACTGTAGAGCTGTTTTTTTTAATCATGAGCAGGAGTTACTCCCTGCAACTGCTTCAAAGAAGGAAGACATTTCTGTACACAAGCAGATTCTGCACTCTTGCAGCGGAGGCGAATGAAGAAAAGGACATTTAAAAGGCACTAAGGACTTTAAGGCCATTACATTTAATATGCAAGTAATGTTAAAGTTGGACTGATATTAATGTGTTTTCTGGTATCACTGTGCGAGCAATTTAGATTGTTATATGTCATTGATAATGCATTATTATTCCTCAGTATTAGATGGTTAATATGCAAATCTAATGCAGTGAAGGAAATTATTTTAAAGGATATTTTCCTCCCGGAGTCTCTAGTGGTAGAAAGAAAAAAAGAGATCAGCTCCAAAGGAACTGTTTCTATTTTCAATCTGGTACAGTGCTGCCATACACCATGAGTCACTGTACACCGGGGGTCATTACGTGTGCATTGTCCTCCCTGGCCAGGCTCAGCCAGCAATAGATTAGTCGATTTAAGTAACACAACAAGAGCAGACGTTGTACCCGGTATCCTGTATTTATCACCTCTTTGTAAATACCAGACCGAAAGCTCACCCTCTGCTGTGGTGGAGTGAAGGAGTTTTAAAGGAGCACTCACACACCACTATGTTGGAGGTCTGTTAGGGACTGGATGGAAATCCCTAACAGACCTGGACATTATGTTCAGGTCTGTATATTCATTATGTTCTCCCTGACACATTCTTCTTTAAAAAAAAAACTTTGATGAAAAAATGACAATAAAATAAAATATAAAAAACAACAAACAAGTGGGTAGCAACACACCAAAAGGAAAAACAATATCTATAAAGTGTTATTTATATATTATATATTCTTAGCAAGATAATAGATTTACAAAAACTATATGTAATTTTAAACACCTACCAAACCTATTTTACATACAACCCACTACCCTAATATCCCACCCCAGTGCAATGAGTATAATAACCCACCCTCACATTCATCTCTCTCTTCATCCTTTTAATAAAGTCTTTTTATACAACTTTTAGAACTTTAAAATGTCTGTAGCACCTCACATATGATGGGTTTGTGGAATGGTTTGGACCAGGTGCTAAAACATTTCCCTCATTATCCTCATAACTAAACGAGATAATAGGCCAATCGTCAGTGACTCCCAAAACGCCATAGATGGCGGTGGCCGTTTAATGCGTAACTGTAACACGTGACCATGGTGGAAATGGGACTTTTCTATTCAATGTTCAGAGTGCCGCTTTAAACACATAGTTATTGTTAAACGTCTATGTGAAATGGAACTAGTTTAGGTAACAAAAATACTTAAGGTTAGTAAAGGTGATAGGCTTAAATTGAGTCACATATACTTTTAAAAAAATGGTCAAATGACTGGCAGCAGCGGCCGCCAAACAAAATAATGTAAAAAAACCTCATTCAAATAAATGTCAAAAACAATACATCTACAGTCATATTCATTCAAGATTCCCCGTTTGCTCTCGCGACAATTACAATATTTTCACCCCACCTGTAAAATCTAAATTAGAAAATAAATAAGATTTAGATCAGATAATGTTTTGTAGGATAATGTATGAGGAAATTATCTTTACTGATAATTAGAAAGAACCACTTGCTCTGCGTTTTTCAAAATAACATCTTTCAAGGAAGGTTGAAATAAAACGATAATCTGGGGTGTGAAAAAGATTAAAGGTGCGCTTGTGCTCTCCTGCAAAAATCAGACTATCCTCCCTTCAGCCAAAAGAAAACATTAAATAGCCTCCACTTGTCTGCATCTACAACAGTCTACCGTTTCAGTCTCGTGCAAGCTACAAATTAGTTTTTTATAAACCAATATAAAGTGCTTCAAGACAGAGTTTGAGAGCAACCTTACATGTAGCTCCTACAAGTGTTTTCTAAAAAGTCTCTCTTGCTGCCTTGGTAGTCATTTGCCTTGGCCATAAAAGGCGCTGAAATGGGAAAGATTGGTATAAAATTGGTTGCAATGACTCAAAATTCTGTGTTGTCGTCAGTGCTGAGATAATAGTTGTATTTTCATCCACAGTTTGGATGCGGTAAAAGCATATGGAAGCTGGGTTAATATGCCTGAGTGTTTCAGCTGACGTGTTTGCCAACAGATACACACGGCTGGTCTTGTGCATGTGCTTTGTTTAATTGTTTGCCTCCCTTGGAGAACACTCGACCAAACATTTGTTTGCAAACAGATTTCAATAAAACTGTCGGCTTTTGCAATCACATTGTGTATACAGCACATGCGTTTTTGTGCACTACAGGAGTGTTTGTGCACATGTTTTTGTGTGTATCGTAGTGTTTGTGCAGGTGTGCTGAAACGCTTGAGCGCCGCGCCGTGCTCTAACTGTGAATGCTAAACGTACTGTCTGAGCGACTGCGATGGAATCAATTTACCTCTTCTTTTCAAGGCATCGATCAGTGAACAAATTATCCACCATTACGCTTCATTATGTGCAGGGGCAGATTGACCATCTGGCAATTTTGGCAATTGCCAGACCACTTTTTTATGTGGGCACATTTTTTTAATATACAATACACATAGGATGGGTTTTTGTTGCTTGCACAATTTCACTATGGTTATAATAATTATATTAATAACATATATTAAGCATTTGGCCAGGCCGACCCAATCAGAAGTTAAGCAGATTGGGACGTACAGTCAAAATCAAGCATGTTACTTTCAAAAGGCATCTTCGTTTGCACGTTTCAGGCTGTACCCGACCCTCCCGGTCATCATGCTGCTCTGGGGGACCAACTGCACAGCGAGAAGCCGCTGCTTACTGGCGCAGAGCTTTGCCGGAGCTCCTACTGTTGTCTGTCCGTGCGGCGGTCTAGTTTCACACTATGTCCTGTAGGTTAAACACAGGTATGCTTTAACTGTGGTGGTTCCTTACACTGTGGGCTATGGTCAACATTTGATCAATAAAAAGTAGAAAACATTTTTTTTCATAATATTTAGTATCATGATTGAGTCATTGCACAATTTAGCAGTAAAAGCAGTAGCCCATGTAAGATAATCCTACATTTTTCAACTAGGTAATAAAACGTGCTCCTTGGGGGAAAACGTTACCATAAACCCTGTTCTTGGGTTCAAGGGTGGTCATATCCGGCCTATGTCCCAGATCTGAAAGACCCATTACTTGACTACTGAATATAATAATATTCCATTATATTTTGCATTTTGAATTTTTACCTGCCACCAGAATTATGTGATTTCCTTGCCATAAATACTTTTTTTCACCATAAATTGGTGCCTTAAAATGTATCAGAATTTAGCAATTGAAGCCTTTTAGCCTTAAAATTTGTGTTCCCCAAAGGCCAATTCTGAACAAGGAAAAAGCCTGAAGTCTAATCACAGACAGTTAAAACAGATGAAAAGATCAAGAACCAGACAGACAATATGTACAGTGTCAACAGAAAGAAACACGGACACTCGAACAAGCAGCTTTAGAGAATGACAGTAACAGCATGCAAACCGCATAACCGTGTAAATTTGTTATAAACTTGGGCTCTTTAAGAAGTAGTTGTCAGGGGGGAGGAAGGAGGACCCAAACGCAGAGCAGTGGGGAGCTTCAACAAAGGCTTTATTCTCACATTCCACAAACACAAGACGCAAAGGTGGGTTCCAAAAACACTCCACAGTCCAAAAAGCAGGCACAGGGGAAGGTGAGAATAAAACAGGGAAAAATACACAGGGGAAAACTGACAGGGAGTAGCTGGAATACGGCAGGATAACAAGTACTGGGAAGCTGACAGGACAAGCTGACGAGACACATAGGCTTGGCTAGCAGGCAGACGAACTAGAACGAGCTGACAAGAGACAAAGGGAACACAGGGGTTACATACAAGAGGTGACGAGGTAATGGGGAACAGGTGAGACGTCAGGTGAATCACAGTAGGGCGGGGCAGGACAATCAGACAAGCAGTAAGCAAAGCTAGACAAGACTAGACAAGACAGGAAACTACACTATCAAAATAAAACAGGAAGTAGAACAATCAGACACTTACAGGGGAATCACAAGTCAGAGACAACCACACAAGACAGGGGAGAAAACCAAGAACAAACACAAGGAGACAAGCCGGGAAAAGTAACCCCAACAAAAACCCCAAACTATGACAGTAGTAAGCATTTTTTGCCGGTTACTTACATTAAATGTTTAAAAAACTGTTACATAAGGTACTGCTTATATTATTTCACAATAACATGTGTTTTTTTACATTTATATTACACTTACAATCTGTACACAAATGTAATTAGTGAATGCATTTGCGCGTGGGTGTGGCTGCTTAGGCGTGGTAATGTGCGCGTAGTGTGGCTACAGTGCCAGGGCTGAATTTTTGTCCCAGTCCACCCCTGATATGTCCTGATGGCCAACAGGGACAAATGTATGCAAGATGTATTGGCCTAAAATATCAGCCTGACGGGATAGAAAAAAATCATTCTCAAATCTTTTACATAAGGCATATTTTGTTTCCTTGGTCTGATTTCACAGGAAGTTATGTTAACATTTATATTACCTATTAGTAGGGCTGTCGATCCATTAAAGTAATTAATCGTGTTGAATCGCCTCATTGTCCACTATGAACTCCAATTAATTGCAAAGTAATCGCACATTTTATTATCTGTTCTAAGTGTACTTTAAAATTAGGTTTTTCAAGTTTGTTTCTTTTTCCTTTTTTGGGGGGGGGCATTTTTGGGTCTTTATTTCCACAGGACAGATGAAGACGTTACAATGAAACTTATACATCTAATATAGGGCTGGTTGATTATGTAAAAACGTTACGTGCAAAACAACTATCGATTACATTGCTTTTGTGATCATTAGGAGCAGCCATAATACTTCGTAGAAATACATAAATAGCTGTTCACACAGCATAAATGGTAGCTGTTTTTAAGTATAAGACACTCGACAACAACACACAGTGGTCACACACTCATATCTGACTCATTATAATGCAATCTCATTGAAAGCCATCATCGATGGCTATAAACAGGCCCTGAATCAGCAGCCACTGGGCTGCTTCTGCAAGGGGAGAATATGTGATGAAAGACTAAGAAAATGACTTGTCATTTATTTGCAGGCATTGAAGCCATAAGCCATTTTCCTTTAACAGTTTCTCCATTTGAAAGTGGGAGAAAGAAGCACTCCGGGGACCCAATACAAACGATTAAGACTAAACGTATCTTAGTGAGCGGCTTCAAACGCTTACATAAATCTTGTCAGATGTCTCCTAGTCATAATGAATAATTTCGTTGTTTATGTTTAGTCTGTGAGAGGTTGCAGTGTGATTTGGCAACCTGCAGCCGATTGCTTATGCACTTCCGAAACATACTTCTCTCTCCTGTCAAAGTGGCTAATAGTGTCAATAGTTAATTATTAATACACCTTCAAAAAAAAGTAGCATAAATGTTTAACAGCTTTTTTTGTTTTCTAGCAACAAGTCTCCTTACGTTTCCATCAAGGCAGCAGGACCGGTGCCACAAGGTGTCAAACATCAATGTCTCCTATGCTGAGCTTGCCGATTTAAATGTGTCCCATTATGTTTGCTACATTTTTATTAGCTGCTAGAGTGTGTGGCCTTGCCAGAGGCTGACTGAGGTCCTGTTAACAAACACTGCTGCCAAAACTTGGTTGCACGGAGAGGTGGCAGTGCTGTTAGACCAGAGCAGACTGGCGCATAACTCCCACATCAAGCTCTCATCGTTTCCACACAACTCCATGGGGGGTTCTATCATCTGCCTTGGCTCCTTTTAGTCGCTCTCTTAGTGGAAATACAGTATTACACATATAGGAATAGTATTCATATATAATTAGACGGCAACACAGTGAAGTTGGCTTACTCGTTATGTAGGAAGAAAGCAGGATAAGTGACTGTTATTTGTAAATGTACTTGAATTTGGTTACATTTATCCTAATGCAAAGCTCACTAGACTGAGTAAAGTGAGCAAAACATCAAGGCAAATGTTTAATACGAATATGAATAATGAATATTATTTCTGGAGTGAGCAGAACATCCCTTCTGGTGTCACAAATATGTACATCAAATGCATGGAATTTGTCTTTCAACCCGAAGCAAGGAATAGGATATTTTCTCATTTTTCTGTTATGTAAAGAAAAATGTAGGAGAATGAATTTAAAAAAAAAACTTAATACATTTATTGGCATGTTTCCATTATCTACACAAATGCACAATAGTAACCTCTCTCACTCAGTTTCACTAACTTTTCGTACAAAATATAATGCATTCCCTTGCAAAAACCTTTCCTCATCTTTAAATTCTCCCATTTAAAAAAACAAACAAGTTCATGTCGTGCGTACAATAGGGGTAAATATAAGAAATAATCTAAAAGTTTATCTCCTATGTCTTAATTAGGCTGTTTTGAAATTGAGGTTGCTTGCAGAATGAAGTGCTTAGTGCACGATACAAAGAGCATACAGCATAAACTAAATTAATTTCCTCAGTTAACTAACTAAAGTGTCCACTAAAAAACATAATGGAACTGTGCAAAGGTGCCGACTTGATCAATGAAGATACACTGCCTGATGTAAAATGCACACAGCATCTCTCTTAATTGGAACACACTTGCCTGACAACAAATTAAGCAAAAGAGCAGGAATAGAGGGGACAACAAGACTTTTTGTCCCCCACTTTCAAGTGTGGGGTGTGTCTGTGAAGTAAGGTCTGGCTACTTTACGCATACATTCTGGGATAAGAGAGAAAAAAAGCTCTGGGTTGTTTACATTTATCTAAACCAATCAAAATCTTCTTGGGTGGATGCAGAGACGGTGGATCTGCAAAATATTCTCAGGAAGGAACTTGTTTCGGTGGACCATTTGCACCCTGCAAAAGAAAATGCCACAAACAACATTAAATTAAGTTAATTAACAGAAGTAGTAACATAAGCTATATTAATTAGCTGGATACATGCTTAATCATGATTTGCTCTTACCAGTGTATCAGCGAGTACATTTTGTCCATAACAAATCGCCACCAACCGGTCCCAAAACGTCCCAGTTATTAATTGCCCAAAACATATTCTGGATAAATCCTTACAATCATTCCCCTAAAGAACCAAACTGACCTGCCTAGCATTTCCTTGAAAACATAACACTTTCAATGTTTAGCTTGCAAGCTCAGAGGTGTTGTTTCCCAAAGTGAATTGAGAGAACTGCAACACACAGAGTGGAAGGTGAAAGACATCCAGCAGAACATCCAACGACCCCGGATGTTTCAGCAATTAACCTGGAAATTGATCCAGATTACTACTGTCGTTGATCCAGACTACACAGCAAGGGACTGCAGCTCTGGAGAATGTAATTCAAATTTTCCTCATCAATGATGTATTATTTCACCATCCGCTTTTAATCAGAATATTAATTTTTATGAACTGACCGCCTGATCCGCAGATCAGATAACTGCGTGCATGTGTGTGTCTTGCCCCTGGCTGTGTGTGGTGTGTTTGGCCTTCAGCATGACTCTTCTGCAAATATGAGCTACTGTATGAAAGCTGCACTGATTAATCTCCGCTTGTTGGCTGGTATTTGAAATGTGGTGGGCTAATCAGAGTTTAATAGTTATTGTTGTTGTATCAGTGAAATTGGTGTATCGTGTTTCACGTTACATGTATCAATCTCTGTGTCTCTCTTCCTCGCTCACTCGCTCACTGAGTGGGAACCTAGATTTGCAGGCTGGTGTTTTTTGTGCGCAGTATGAAATAGAATCCTGTCGTGCCATTGCACAGTTCCGCTTGTTTTCAGGAACTATTCGCTCAAAAAGCTACACAAAGTTAAGCACTGTAATTCGTAAGCATTCCACGTTTTTGTTATGCTGTACTTAACACAGTGACTGCTGCTGTGTAAGAACGCGGCTGGCTGCGAAGGGAGGAGGTTGGGTTGGATGAGTGGGCATTATGTTATATAGAACTTTCAAGCCAGAGAGCGGTGTTTGCTTCCCGGGGAGAAAACTAAAGCGAATAACCCAGGAAATACGTGTTCCTTAGGAGTGTTTTAATCCTAACCACAATCTTTTTCCTAATCTTAACTGGTTGTTGTGGTGTCTAATCTTAACTTTCGTCGTGGCAAAATGCTCATATTTTGTGGACTAAATTTAACTGCAATGTCCGCCAAAACGACCCACCGTTCGCAGTGCTTTGTTCCTGGCTCAAAGTCACCTATTTTCAGGTAACTGGAACACCAACTACCACTGACAAAACAGAGGTCTGTAGGCGGCGTCATGAAGCTCTTTAGCAGCTTAAACAACTACCAACTGCCACTCAGCGTCATTGAGCTGGTTAGCTATCTGGCATGACATGACCACCCGGCGTCACATGACCAACCGGCGGTTTCCTAATTTTGTAGGATATCATACATTTTGGTGTTCATACATATTTATGCAATATCCTACGGATCAGTTCATGAGAATGCATTGCACAGTTCCATAATGTTTTACATTGGACATTTTAGTTACTTAACTGAGAAGGTAAACATTTTCCCAACAATTCCCCCCAAGAGCAAACATTTGGTGCAAGCCTTTAGATCTGATCTCCCACATAGGAGATAACATTGCGTAAATAGTAGATCTACCTAGGTTTTGGCCAACATTGCATGCTTTTTTAATGCTGCCTTCAGGGCGTCCGTACCCATTGCCTGCTCACAATTAAAACACAAACATAACTCAATAGACCCTATAATAGAAAATAAAGAATAATTCCGTCTTGAATTTCGGCCGCTGTGTCAGTGTTGTCCGAGCTCTTTGATTGTAACTATCAATCACCCAGCATTTACATAAATATTATATATCTCCCTGTTCAACTTGCTGATTACATTTGTCACCACCATGACTGACTGTTACAGGTAAGATTAGCAAGCTAATTGTATGTTGACTAATATTAAATGCATTGAAAATCACAATTTAAACACCCTGCTGTAAGGCTAATACAGGCCAAGCCCACAGCACTGATGCATATATTGACAAGAACAGAGCCTCAGAGATCACAATATATTTTCCACTCTGTACATTATACATGCAGCAGTAATTTCTTTTTTTTTAGAGTGACTGAATAATTAAATTACAATATTTCACTGTGTTATTTCCTGCTAATCAAAGGATCAGCTCATTCAGTTCCCAGTCTTTTACTTACAGTTATGCATGCTTCTTTTATTCCTTTCTAAGCACAAACATGATCAAAGCATTTTCATTAATTACTGTCTCTAAGCAAGACCCTGTTAACATGTATAGTTTTGTGTTTCATTTAGGGTAATTATTTTCTGGATTCTTTAAAGGCTTACAATTATAGTCGTCCAAGCCAAAGTCCTGATATAAATGTTGATGTAAAGTTGTCTTTTGAAATTAATGGCCATTTGTTATTAGAGATGAGCAGTCTTGAATAAATGAAGGAGTTATGGTTGTGATTTACTGTTTTTTAATGCATTCATCCATGGTCATATGCATCATAGCCATGGGCATGTGCATTATATCTACACAATCTATGTGAAGGCAGATGTGGAGAAGAGAGGTTAATTTGATTTTATAAAATGAACCGTCCATCTGTCTCCATCATGATGCCCCTAGAAATACAGTATGTCATGCAGCTACAGTTAAACCTCGACTCCTTTGCTCAGTTTGATTGTATCGTCCATTAGGCCTTGAATAATGCTCAGCTTATTAGCAGTCGGGAAGTACAGAGATATGATTAACTATGGTTTCTTGGAGGGAACACAATAAGACAAAATTGAATAGTTTCCTTATTCATTTTCATGGACTTTAATGTGCCTTTAAAACTCTGTAATTGGCACTGTAACTGGCTGTATTTTATCTTCTCTGACACTTGTAGCCACTTTTTCACTGACAGTGGCTAATTATCTCAGTTAGCTGCATTTTTGCTTTTATGGGAAGTAAATAAAAAAGTGAACAGTTAGAAATGTGGTGTTTTCGTGGGCTCTCTTACTACTGCTTTCTACTGACATCTATAGAAGAATAGATATAAAAGGATTGTCTTTCCACCACGTAGAAGTGCAATCAAACATATGAGACGCTTAGTAAATTCAATTTGGATCACATGGTGACTTGGCGGTTATTGTATCCCTAAAATACAAATACTAGCGGTGCTAGTGTTAAATGAATGAAATATAACATGCTAGTGAGCTACAGAGGTGCCGGTTGGCGGATTTTGTTACCTTTGGCTCGAAGGCAACCGATTGCCCCATTTCCGGCCTTAATGCTAAGCTCCGCTGACATAAGTGTGGTATCAATCTTCTCATCTAAGTCTCGTCAAGAAAGCAAACATATATATTTTCCAAAAATGTCTACTACTCCTTTAAGGACGGCTAATTTCACTGTGGGACTTTTTTTCTGTAATACAGTACAAACAACATTTCAAGTAAAGGAAGAAATAATTTAATTGTTGACAAAAAGCTGATTGTAAATTATGTCTGTTTCAGTTTTACTAATCAGAAACAAAACAAGAGAAACTCAAATTACACTTGTATGTGTTGTAATGCATGCATTAGTCTTCAAGTTACACCTCAGAAATTTGTATACCTTAACATTAAGGGGCATCAATTTAAATATAATGTGTTTCTTGAAACTTTTAATCAACCAACCAAAACAGTGTGGCAATACTAATGTTCAAATATTTAGAACTACGCTTTTAGCACCAGTTGGCTTAAAAAGTGAAATGCAGTGACAATTTCATGATCCTCAGTTCTTGCCCGGCCAATCATACTGTATATTTTACACATCTCAGTCCTGATTCTGATAACCCTTACCCAAAACCCTGCTGGAAGCCACTTCAAATGTAGGATTTACTCGGTTCATCCCCACCTTGTGTGTCAACCAGTGTGTATCTGGCGGGCTTTGTCGAGGGATCAGGGCAGTTAAACATGTACCTAGCAACTGCTGAGGGGTGGTAGTAGCTCAGTCCATAGGGAGTTGGGTTGGGAACCGGAGGGTCACTGGTTCAAATCCCCGTATGGACCCAAAAGGTTGGGAGTGTGGATTGGTGGCTGGAGAGATGCCAGTTCACCTCCTGGGCACTGCCAGGTGCCCTTGAGCAAGGCACCGTACCCCCCCGACCGCTCAGGGCGCTGGTTCAGCGGGCTGCCCACTCACTCTGACATCTCTCCATGTATAGTGCATGTATAGGTCCTGAGCATGTGTGTGTATTTTCAGGCCTGTGTGTGAGTACTAACAAAAGTGTGTACACAGAGTGTAGTGCATTTATGTAGTGCATAATTTGTTTATTAGTCCCCATTGGGGACTAATAAACAAATTATCTTATCTGCTCTGTTCTCCGCTGACAGAAAATAACACAGCCCCATGTGATCACAGTCCCCCAGCACAGCCCCATCACACTCAAAGCATTGATCTGATGCGGGTATGACCGCATCAGATCAATGGTTTGCGGCAGAGCGCCATCATACCTCCATATCATACCGGCAAAATTTTTATTTTTTCCCCCACTTTGCTGCTGTGCAGTGAAATTAACAAGTGAATCATGAAAGCATGATACTACTGTAAAGTCTGTTGAGCTAGAGATACCTAGATATAACAACACTTTCTGCATGTATTAAAGTACTGTAAAACACCATGTATTGAGCCTAAAACACTGTACATACTTTTACTTGTTAATTAGGATGCATGAAAGACTTTATGTAACAGTTCAAACCGTTTAATTAAAAACTAATGTCAAATCCACACATGTTGGAAAGTTTCTTCAATGTTTCCATAGCTACCAGCTCATCTCTCTGCCACAGGTGAAATGGATGTCTTTATTCTCAGGTCCATTTTTTCTGTGTCTGACCATCAACCATGGTCAGTGATAGAACAGCATTTTTACTCTGTCTGATTGTGTTGCACTACCAGTCAGTGCTTAAGAGAGCTTTACTATCCAGTTCAAAACTCAATGCTCCGCTTATATAAGAAATGATTCATTTAAGCAACCACAGCGGTAAAAAAAGTGGATTTTACAACAGAAAAACGTAAAAGAAAACTTCAGTATTAAAGGTCCCATATCATGCTCATTTACGTCATACTTGAATTTTGGGTTTCTAATAGAACGTGTTTATATGCTTCAATATGTTTTATTGTACTGTCTGTCTAAATATAGCTGTATTTACCTCAGGATGAAACGCTCGGTTTTAGCACCTGTCTTTAAGCCCCACTCCTGAAAAAGCCCAATCTCCTCTGGTTGGTCAACGTTACCAAGTCTTCTGCATCGGCACTTTAAGAGTCTCTCCACCATCATTGCAGCCAAAGAATGACTGTAACAGCACTGAAGCAGCACTTTCTACCTTTAAATAGTCTAGTTGTGACATCACAACTGTACGGAACTTCTGACGGCTTGTTTGAAGGCATTGTTTCAGAAAACTGGCTGTGCTTAATCTACTCTTTGTAGATTAAGCATTTTTGTAGACAGTATTTATATAGCACCTTGACCTGCTTTTTGTTATGACAAAAGAACATTTAAATCAAATTTTTTACAACATTGGACCTGTAAGTCTAAGGGCCCTATTTTAACGATCTAAGCACACTGTGTTAAGCGCATATCGCAGGTGTGTTTAGGGAGTGTCCAAATCCACTTTTGCTAGTTTGACGGCAGAAAAAAACAGCTCTGCGCCAGGCGCATGGTTCAAAAGTGTTATACTTAGTCTCTTCATTAACTATAGGTGTGTTTTGGGTGTGTTTTGGACGTAACATGCAAGAAACCAAACGGAGTGTCATCTCCCATTCTCTTTAAAAGCCAGGCGCATTTGTACCTTGGCGCATTTCTGTTATGTTTTATTTTTTATCTTTTGCATGTGTGTGTGTGCTGCTGCGCTTCCCTGTGTGTATGTAACAAGCATAGTGTGCGTGTGCTTCGCACAAGCGTAGGCGTATTTTACTAAGGCGCAGTTATAATTCAATGAAATGCTGCGCTAATGCAGCTCAGCATAAATTCTGTTAGGGACACTTCAATAACTTTATTACTTATATCCTATACTGAGCAGCTGTTTCATGGCGCTACTTTCAGTTAAACCAATCAGTTTAGGCCATGTGTTCACAAGCCAATCACAGCTGGACATCCCTGTTTTAAATCTGTTCTCCTCTGCAGCTGTCAGTTGTCATTTCAGGAAGAGTGTGGCCCTCCTCCTCCCCATCTTCCTCCAATCAGCTTCGCTTACGGCACCCTGGGTTTTCTTCCAGCGGTCCGCTCCGTCGGTTGCTTTGTTCCCATCTTCATGCTCCTTCACCTCACCACCAGTATCAAGACTTTCCCTAACACTTGAAAACACATTTTTCATGATGGATTTTAATTTCCAAAGACTTTGTACATTTTATATTGTTCAAACCCAAAAAGTTTTGCAAATCTGTAACAAAGTCTCTCCTGATTGAATCGACTTTACACCAAGTTTTTTGTTGATCTATGGCTCAATCGCTTTCTGCTGTCGCTAGATAGCTATACGCCAAGAATTCACCTGAACACACCTCCTTGTAGAACCAGCACACTCATGGGCACAGAGACGGGCGCAGGTGCATTTGCTATTCAAACGGCATGCGCGCGGGACAGGAAATTAACAACTGCGTCAGTCTTAAAATAGCAAAGACACTTGCGTCAGGCTTTGCGCCTAAGGGTGTAATGCTTTTTTTTTGTAAGGAAAAATTAAAATTAAAAATCCTGAATTGAAAACGACACCTGTGAGGAGCTGATTCTTTAATGTGTAAGAAGTAATTTTTCTGTAGTTATTCAAGGTGAAGCTAATTTTTAAGTATTTTACACACCATTGGCTAGTGTAACCTAGAATGTATTGTATCCTAAAAATTATGATCATTATAAGTTTTGCATTTAAAATCTTTGTAGAGTTTTTAAAATGTGTTGTTTGCAAAGAGTATCATTCCTACATATGTCAAATAATTGTGTTGAAGCAAAAAACAGTCATTCTTAATCAAAGTGGAGTACAAAGTGTAAAATGGCACGAGAGAGCAGTCAACCTTGTGGTACCCTTCATTACTGTGCTTAAAGATCACATTATTTGAAGATTATCCCTAATTGTATTTTACTTTTTTAAAGCCCATTCTGCAGCTGAGAAAGATGCTACATGGAAAACGTCTGTGAGTTGTTATCCGTTTCCTGGTGTATACAAATATTTAGCTCTTTATAATAAAAATTAGTATTTATGAATTATATGACAACATATTGGCACTGACCCATTGACAACCACTCAGTCCCTGATTGTGTGAAGGCCGCCTGACAATGTTAACCTGGATGTTGGAAATGAGAACTGCTCCAATCCAGATCAGTGAGGGATTATCCTATAATACTAACAGAACACAAGAAATGCAACACAGAGGAAACCCATTTCTGAGACATGCCAGAGTTCATCTGAGGTCCCACGAGATGTCAGGGTAGTGATTACATTTTTATTTATTATGTTTACACAATTATAATGACACATGAGCTTCAGACCTGGACCGCGGAATGGAAAGAATTACATTTAAGTGTCCTCTTAAGGGTATGTTTGATTGTGTGATTGCATTTTTGTGGGTGCAAAGAAACCAAATGAGTCATTGTGCCTACCTTTCTGAGGCTGTGCATATGCACAGTTAATGATAATTATGGCGCTGCATTTGTGACATCAGCTTCTAAATCCTTACCACCCGTGGATATGTTCCCATCCAGTGACTTATCCCCCACTCACTGCTCAATCTACTTTCCTTAGTCTATTTAGGTACAGTACCCATTTTCCAATATTTTCTAGCATACTTACATGTGATTATTTATTAGTTCCAAATGTTATGTGTACCAAATAAAGACTGAGGAAAACAGCTTTTATCATTCAAATGTATTCACACACATTTGAAATGTAGACTTGTGTTAAACACACTGGGCCCTATTTCAACGATCTAAGCACACAACGTGAAGCGCATGGCGCAGGTGTGGTTAGGGCGTGTCCAAATCCACTTTTGTAATTTGACGGTGGAAAAAAGGGTCCGTGCGCCAAACGCATGATTCTAAAGGGTTGTACTTAGTTTCTACATAGGTGTGTTTTGGGCGTAACATGCAATAATCCAATTAGAGTGTCATCTCCATTCCCTTTAAAAGCCAGGAGTGTTTGTACCTTGGCACATTGCAATTACAGTTGACCGACCACTGTTCAAAAGTCTACATACCCTTAGTTCTTAATACTGTTTATTGCCGCCTTTAGCATCAATGACAGCGTGCAGTCTTTTTTAATAGTGGTCTATAGGCGCGGAATTCTTGCAGGTGGTATAATTGCACATTCATCTTGGAAAAATGCCTTAAGTTCATGCAAAGTCTTTGGTTGTCTTGCATGAAGCGAACGTTTGAGATCTCCCCAGATTGGCTCGAGGAGACTGTGATGGCTGCTCCGGAACTTTCCGCTTTTACTGCTGTAACCACTGGAGGGTCAACTTGGCCTTGTGCTTGGGTCACTGTCGTGCTGGAAAGTCCAAGAGCGTCCCTCTGAGCTTCCGTGCAGAAGAATGCAAATTGTCTGCCAGTATTGTCTGATAACATGCTGCATTAATCTTGCAATCAATCTCCACAAGATTCCCTATGCCTTTAGAGCTCACACACACTCCCCCAAAACATCAGTGAGTCACCACCATGCTTCACAGGGGGATGGTTTCCTGTTCACTATAGGCCTTGTTGACCCCTCTCCACACATATCGCTTATGGTTGTGACCATAAAGCACTATTTTGGTCTCGTCACTCCAAATTACAGTTTGCCATGCCAGAAGCTGTGAGGCGCGTCAAGGTGTTTTTGGGCATGTTGTAACCGGGCCTTTTTGTGGCATTGTAAATGCAGTAAAGGCCTCTCTCTGGCAACTCTCAAGCTCATTTTTGTTCAAGTACCGTTGTATTGTGCTCCTTGCAACAACCACAACATCTTTTTCAAGAGCAGTCTGTATTTCCCCTGATGCATCCCGAACAACTTCTTGCAGATTTGGCTGAAATCTTTCTCAACTGACTGGAATTTGCAAAGCTTTGGAATCTTTTATTTAATTTTCCATCTTTATAAAGTTCCAGTACCTTGTTACGCAGGACTTTTCACAATTCTTTTCTGCTCCCAATGGCTCAATATCTAGCCTGTTTAGTGCATCCACGTGAGAGCTCACAAACTCATGGACTATTTATACACAGACACTAATTGAAATTTACAAAGCCACAGGTGTGGGAAATAACATTTAATTGCCATTTTCACCTGTGTGTGTCACTTTGTGTGCCCGTAACAAAACCAAACATTCAAGGGTATGTAAACTTTTGATCAGGCCATTTGGGTTATCTGTTATAAATATTGGTTAAACAAACAACTATGTAAAAAGATGTGTCTTCATATGATCACTATGCTTGAATCAAAAACACTTATTTTGCATGATGAGTCATTCTTTCAAAACGTATGCCAAAATTTCAAAATTTATGCCAGGGTGTGCAAACTTATGAGCACAACTGTATGATGATGCATTTGCACCGCAATATTTTTATTTTTGAATCTTTTGCATGTGTGTGTGCTGCTTGACTTCCCTGTGTTATCAGGCATAGTGTGCGTGCGCTGTGCTCAAGCCTAGACACATTTTACCAATGCGCCGTTAAAATGTAAGGAAATGCTGCACAATTTACTTTAGACCAGTTTTTTGTTGGTCAATCGTGCGATCACTTTCTGCCAGATAACAATGTGCCAAGAATTCCCCTGAACACACCTCCCTGTAGGACCGGCTGCGCTGGGTGCAAGATAGGACCTACTATGTTGACCGACACTGTACACAGTGGCATTTACTTTAAAACTCCAAGTAACCGCTAACTATGATACAGGGAAGCAAGGAAAAAATTAGAATGACAAAGGAAAGCCTTTTGACAAAATATGGATTAATAGAATTAGGGTCACATATTCAGGAAGTTGCAGGTTGGTACCACAAAAATATATAATATAGCACACTGAAATGAATATATTGATAAACAAAATAAGGTTTTGTTTGTAGGATTCAGCTTTTTATCACAGTACTCTGTGCTAACACAGTATGGATTTACATTACTTAATATTCACCACTCCAATACTTCCTCTCCTGCACTGTAGTATTGATGCAGCTGAAAATACAAGGATCAGTGCCTATATGTTCTATTACATTTACCTTTGATTGATCATAGTTTGTAAAAAATAAATTGTCTTTTTGGATTTGACATATAGGTTTCCGTTATGGAAAGCTCCATGCTGACTCTGTTAAAACATGACAGGGCTGCTGCTGCTGATAGTGCCTCAACACTTGCATTATAAAGGAAAATCTACAACCCTTTTTCTCCTCAAAGCAGTGGCAGCCCTGCTGGAGAACAGCAGTGACTTGAGAAATAATGTCATCAAGGTAGAAGAGTGTTCACACCAGCTGCCTCTGTGATTAAAATGACAAACGGTTTATTTTCACAGCTTGATTGCTGACTATATATAGCTGGGGGGGAGCCTTGCCGAAACGTAAACACACCGTAATCTACCAGTACAAATTCTGACAAAGTATATCATTTGTTATTATATTTGAAATGTATAAGGTTGGAGCTTGTCTGCACAAAAGCTACTACAGTTCTTGGAAATAGACATTAAAGGTACATTTGGGTCATCTGATTCTAATTTTGCTGACATGTTGTTGATTTTGTAGGTAAAGTTGGATTAAACAAATACACACACACACGCGCGCACACACACACACACAAACACACACACACACACACTCACATTATATTAGCTTCCTAGTTCCTTATAGACCGGAGTGCTATTCTGAAAGTGCTTATCAATAGAATCATGCTTGGCATCATGTCTCCAGCAACAAACTGTGTCTTTGTCAGTTTTCATTTGGAAAAAAGACTCAAACACACTGTAGGAGAAAATGTGGAATAACTTTACGTAAGTAGCAAAAATGCACATCTCAATGGGGTTCTGTGTAACCTATTTGAAGGGGATGTACTGTATGTGTGCGTAGCATGTCAAATATATCCATTTCCCCTTTGTCAGATACACCATATTGATTAACCATTTCCAAATTCAGTCTTCCCCTAGATGGAAATGGAACAGAGCTCTGCATTACCAAAACTGCAAGCTCCCTTATTTACATTTCATCTTCTTCTTGCTGTAATAATCTTTACAGGAAGAACAGTTCTTTCAATCTTTGGAAGAAACTCTTATTAACCCGAAGAGACCCTGTTCTCGTAAAAGGAATATGGAGATAGAACGTGAAATGACTTAAAGATTAGATTGTATGCTGGGAAGTTGCGGTTGGATAATGTGATATTTGGCTTGCCTGTATGGTTCTTGGGCTTCTTGTTTTAATGGCCAATTTGATGGAAATGTATCTCACCTTGATTGGCTCATATCTTGATAATGCCAACATGCACTCTGACTAGATATCAAACATTGCGTTCTTCAGTCCACTGGAGGGAGATTTTGCTCAATATTTCCATATGCTTGTGTCATTCACCTCAACACTCCGGGATTTGACCACTCAGATACTGAACTCTGGCATTTTACATGCAGCTCCAATTTTGGCCATGTTATTCAACTGTCTGGCATTTCCAAAGGTCACAACCTTTACTTGTTCATTTGGTGTGTTCAATGTCAATGTTTCTGTGTTCAACATGAGTTTTTCCAGGGCAGATGTCAGAGGTCTGGGCCTAGTTAGGTCTGCAGAAAGGCTTGATCAGCACCAACAATCAATTCTCATAAGGCCTTCTGTGATCTTTTCTGCCCATCACTCCCTCCTCATTTCTCCAGGCTTAATCAATGATACAGATACATCCAACCGACTGCACATTCGCCCGTGCTAAGCAGGGACTCTTTGATGAGCTAATCGGCACCAAAGCAAGAGAACACAACGTACTAAAACAACTGACCCCAAGGTTCTCTCTGTCAAGTAAAACATCCAAAATCTTTTTTGGGGGTCTTTTTACAATGCTACACGCACTCTGTAGAGAGTGGTCCTGTCCTCAGCAGTACATATCTACCCCAGACAGACATTGAGAATATGACAGCTCCTCCTGTAGCATTAGGCATTGCTTGACAGGGGGGAGGCAGAAGCAGAGCAAAGTGGTTGGTCTGAGTGAGAGCTTGAGAGAGATTAACCGTGGTGGCCTCTTTCTATCCTGTAAAAGGAACCTGTGGGCCCATCCTTCAGCAGGAAGGTTAGGGATTCATCATTGACCAGAAAATTCAAGTGTGTGTGTGTGTGTGTGTGTGTGTGTGTGTGTGTCAGATCAGGGTGGCTGGCCCAGCGCTGAGCTAAATGGAAGACTAATTGGCAGTTGGAGCAAGCCTGACGGGTTCTGAGGAGCACTGTTCTCTCTCCCTCCACCTGTCATCCATCACATTTCCAGCTGATACTGGGAGATAGCCGCCCACACTGGTGGGAGGGAGGCCAAGGGAACAGTCAGGAGGGAGGAGGGTACACCAGCTGGCTGGAGACAGGGACAGGGATGTGGCCACTGCATGCTATTAGGAGCATTTAGTGTTCAGCAGCCATTCTCATCATGTCTGTTTGGCTCGGAATGAGACCCTGGACCATGCTTAGACTTCTAAGTACTCTAACCAGACCAAGTTCACAATCTGTATCATCATTTGAGCTAATTAGAATATCCAAAATATTAAAGAAGTGGTTGTTTCATTACTATGTAATACCAAAAGGGATGAATAAGGCTACAAGGACTGACAGTGCCGGAGAAAGTCATTATAAAAGACATAATGGTGTTCATAAAACAGGGTGAGTGTTTAGCTGTTTTTCTTCCTGTGTGGAGGCTTCAGAGGAACCTTTTCACATAATCATTGGCTATCCGTTTCTCTTTGGGACAGAGGACACAGGGGAAGCACACACACAAACACACACACACACACATAACAAAAGCAAGTGAAAAGGCTTTTGAAAGTCCTTTTATATCAGCTCAGATTAGAGTCTTTTAAACAAATGTCACCTTGAGGGCAATGAAAGGAGATTATGGATTTCTTGATTTTGATCACCTCTCTACTAGGTGTCCTTTGCAATGGAAAAGCATCAAAACACTCCAGGCAAAATGGTCCTTAGATTGAATATTTGAAGAAAAAAAAAGTATTGAAATTACAAAGGGGATGTGCTTATTATACCAGTGTGAGCAAAAGATGGAATAAGTCATTAGAAATGTTGTGTGTGTGCTGATATTGGCCCAGATGTGTGTTTTGTATATATGTAGTAGGCCCATAGTTGCAGAACACATTATCTTTGGTTAACTGTGAAACCATTTGTACAGTGACCTACTTAAGCTAATAGGCATTTCTATCTCCTAAAAATATAGTATGCGTACTGATCATCAAGCTTGTTTATGTTGGATGAAAAGATTCAACTGATTCCAGTCAGAGTATCAAAACACGTGGAGAGTTTGATGTGTCTGAAAAGCATGCAACGAGGAAACAAAAAAACTGGTTACAGAAAAATAAATTGCACTGACGGGTTAAATATTTGTCTCACCTTTTACATCTTGAAAATGCTACTCAAGGACATTTCAAATCATCCCAGTGTACCAACTTTAATTGGAAGTCTGAATGAAATACTGATTGAAACTGCAAATGCAACATTTCACCCTTTGTGAAGAAAACTTTGCTGAATCGTCTGAAGTCTAAAAGCTGTCATGGGTTTGTGGCCCTATGTTTTCCACCACCTGTGTCCATGCAGTGGTTGTACTGTAGTCTTAGTCCTTTCTGACAGTGGGTGTAAAATTGCAAACGTATACAGTAAAAACTTCTGTAATATGATTCCTCATGTGATGTTTGCCTACCACTGCCTTTCACCAGTCAGACTCCTTTCACATATTCTCTCACTTTTCCTGGTTTTCGGTGTCTCATCTTGCATGGCAGTGGCTCTTGACACTTTTGTGTACTGTAGCTGTTAAAATGCAAATTTCACAGGATTCAGCTTTCCTGTTCTGTCGGCAATTTATTGTGTGACGTCCCCATCTCTTTGCTGCTGAGCAGAGGACACGAGTGTCAGCTATATCCATCCTCCTGAGCATTGGTGAAATGCCACAATATCTTTTTGCAAAAACTGCAGTACTCCTCTCTCGCTGCAAAGGAGTGGGGAAAACTAACGCGGTTACAAGCAGCCTGCTCTCGGGTCTCTGTGTTTTAAAGTGTTGGCAGCTCACAAAAAACGTGTTGGAAGGTGATTTTAAGCCTCATTTTACACCTAGAATGAAATTCAGACTAAGCAAGTCTGTAAAAGGCAGATGGCGGAGTGTATTCACGTAACAATGCTTCATAATGGGCATTATGCAGGGCAACTTGCCACCTTTAGGTGTCCCATAAGAAAGGCAGGTCGCTATCTTTCAACTATAAAGTTTGTTATGTGGATCTGCCGCATTTATTAGACTTGTAGCAAACAGAGGCGTGTTTGCTCATTGCAAATGTAATGATCATTATTTGCAGACTCTTGCCGCTGTACCAAGAAGTAAACGGAAGCTCTAAGAATATCTCGCTTTCTTTGTGCAGTTCAGTTCGACAACAAGTGGAAATGACAATTGAATGTCAAAGAGAAAGATGTGAGGATGAATAATTAATAAGAGGGAACTGATTAATAACGAAGAACAAAGAAACCAACAGCAGGAAATGAAACAGGTTTTTCCTTTCCTTTTCTTTCCTTTCCTTTCCTTTCCTCCTTTGTCTCCTCAGCCCCATCACGACACTGACTAATCAATGACAGATGGTCATAAATCAGCCTCTTTATTAACACAATCCTGCCATTGAAATAACTAGCGGTGAAATAAGCTACAGCTAATGTGCATCCTTGATCTACATAGAACACCCACATAGACACTGCCTTCCACGTACAGTAACTATTGCTGCTGCTGCTTACAGTACAGTATGGCCGGAGATGGATGACAAAGGAAAGTGTGACTTCCTGAGATGTAGGCTAGGTTATGTGAGATGTGATGTCTGTAATAATAATTTCAGGTTTGTCGACAGTAGGTTTGGTGTCTTGCAAAAAGTGACATTGCAGTGTAAGAAATGAGTGATTACTTCTTTTTTTTATAAAGCATCTTCAAACAAAAAAAGTCTTCAGCCTGCTACAACCTTCATAACTCTGGGAGATTTGTTTCTAGATATGTGCTGCATAGCAGAGCTAGGGGCGCCCAGATAGCTCAGTTGGAAGTATATAGAGGTTTACTCCTGGGGCCTTGACCCTGACTTTTAATACATTCTAAAAGTGATTATATGCTGACTTTATAATTGTCTTACAGGAATTTGGCTGTTGAAATCCTGGTCTGAGTCCATGACCACACATTAAAGGCATTGGAATAGGCATGAAGCGCATTGTAGTTTGTATACAAACAAAACAAAATAGTAGCAGCCAATGATGGGTACACTTTGTGGTGTGGCCATTTAATTGTGACTTGTGTTGAAGTTTTCGTTACAATGACCTACAAGGTAATACTTTATTTATATATGCTGACTATCACCATAAAAGCTTGGTATGGTGAATTTGTTAGCAAACAGTTGCTTAATACACATCCAGCATTTATTTTGATTGATTTTTGTTGGTAAGTTAACATATCACTCTCATTTTGGTCTCCACCGACTCTTGACTAAAATATCTCTCTTGTCTCTTTAGCAGCTTTAAGCCATTTGTTGCACACAATGTGTTTTTCAGTGCATTTTTTTCTTTTTACTGAAAACAGCTGTTCAGGAAACAAAGTGGAAGAGAGCGGTGAAAGCAGCTGATAATGAGCTGAAAGTCAGTGGAGAGCTGAGGGGTTGAGCTGCAGAGTCATGTGAAAATGATCAGTTATTCCAGTAATCACTTAAATGTATGCTAGTACAAAAATAATGATTATGGCAACTTTAACCTGGACAGTACTTTGACGCATTTCATATGTCAAGAATTTTTATCTGCTGTCATTTCAATCACTGCTTTTCCTTCACCAAAATGCCTTGCAAAAACCTTCTTATCTTGTGGTAAGAGAGAGAGGTCCATGTACCTTCTCTTTCTTCTTTCATGGTGGAATTCTCTCTGCATGAAAGAAGCCTGCCTTCTTTGCTGCCATACTTTTAGGTGAAATATACAAGGTTTTTAGATTCTTGAGGGTAGATGTTTCCTTTAAAATATTCAGAAACTCGGAAGCTGGGATTACCTTTTGTCTTAGCTGTGATTTTAAGATCTTTGTTGTCATTCTTCAGTCAGTTGCTCATGTCAGATGCATTTCTGCTGCAATGCTGGTGTGTGTGTGTGTGTGTGTGTCTGCGTGCGTGCGTGAGTGTATGCGTTGTTCAGAAAACAATGCAGGTATGCCCATCCATTTTGAATGGTAGTAGTTTGAATTAGGCTGCAGAGGTGGGGGACGCAGGTGGGAGCCATAAAACCTGCAGAGGCCTGCGGTGAATGCTCGAAACATTCAACTTTATTCAACTTTTGGAGACACGCAACCCAACGTCACGCAGCAGTAGCCAATCATGTAACCGGCGAACAGATTTGTTTGCGGCGCTGTGAGAGTCTCGTACTGTAAACAGGAATCATCACTGCCTCCATTGCTGCCACAAGGAAGATTTCAAAAACACAAGCACTAAACTGGCCAGGAGTTTGTGTAACAGCTGACTGTTTCCTTTAACAACAAAGCACAGTCCCTCCATCTCTTTTCTTTCTCTCTTTTTCAGTAAAATGAAGTTGCCGTCATGTGCAGTCAGAACATAGCTCAGTTGGTAGAGCGGCCGTCCACATACAGATGTTTACTTCTCGACGCAGCAGGCCCGGGTTGGACTCTGAATCCGACCCTTTGCTGCATGTCATTCCCCCTCTCTCTCACCTTTCATATCTTCAGCTCTCTTGTCAAAAATAAAGGCTGAAAATGCCTAAAAGAAATGGCAAGATCAATGAATTATCTGACAGAAAACAATAATTGTGAAATTTACAGCATACTTGTGCTACATTGGGGGGTTAAATAACACAACAGGACAACACAGTTAAGTGACAGAGGGATCGCTGGATCGCTTTTTCTGGTCTGATAGTGCACTTAGAGTGAGAAACTTGAAGGACACTTGTCCCCGATGGGATATGGAAGAGCTTTAGGAGCTCTAAGGCTGCTGCTCTGACAGGTCGGACGATGAGCTCTCCTCAGCTATACGACACCATATGCAGGACAAGGACACACTTCCACTGCCAACTTCATACAGTTTCACCTGGCCTGTTACAGGCTCTGTCACCTGTCAATCCCAGCCATGTGATGTATTGTCAAGTGCACAGGCCAAGGGCACCGTCAGCTGTGGTGATAATTAACTCTGCAGAAGACCTTTGAGTCATATCACAGGGGTCAGCACACCCCACTTTAATTCTGGCATTAGGTAAGGAATTGTCCTTCATGAGGAGTAGTGCGATTAAAGTGACATACTGTTGGTTTTAGGCAGCAGTGGGGGAGTGGAGGTGACAGTGCTCTATCACTTCCTATACTTCCTATACTGTATATCCTAAAGTCATCTGTTTGTTTGAGATGCAGAAAAATATCCAAAAGTATAGGTCAAATTTGAAAAGGTCAGTGTCCCTTACTGTATGTCCATGTTGGCCGAGGATATTGAAGAGGTACACTGCAGAGTCAACGGTTATTATTACCTCCTTGATAGGAGCACTTGGACTGTGAATAGCTTTTATTTATGGTCTTTTATAAGCAGCTGGTGTTAGTGATATTTTATCATGTTAGAGAAAACAACACCACTACTGGCTGGCAGTGATTATCATTACTTTGATTAAAAATCCTAACTGAAGAGCCATACTGCTTACTAGCTTCTTCCAAAGTTCTACTTAAGTGATGATAATGGCTCCAAGTCCAGAGCAACCGTTAAAGTTGCACTTTTTATATTATGTATCTATGGATCTAATGACTACATGTCATGTGCAAGTGGTTTCTTATACTGACAAACGCACAGCGATGTATTACCCTACGCAGTTTGTCTCGGCTCTACAGAGCATTTTTGCGCCTTTCTTATGTTTGTTTGTTTTTTGGTCCAAAGCTACTGTTTTGGTTTAGTTTCATGGGACTCATCAGCTTCCTTTCCAGCTGCAGCAGGCAACTGTGTTTCTGTTAAAAACACTGTATGCTGCCAGACATACCAAGGAACAGGAACTATTCTGATGAACAGAATAGCATTAGGTGATTTCACATAATTTTGATAAACTACTCCAAGGTATTATGATTACTCACTTATCTTTTTCTTATAAAAAGTGAAGACACAAATTACGTTGTGTAGAAGATGATAGATAGATAGACAGACAGACAGACAGACACACTGATTAAAACAACCCGTGTAGCATTCTAAACAGTCTTGTCTTCACACAGTTAATTCCTTTTGTGAAAGGAATGTCCTCAACTCACCTAATTCAATACATTAACAACTGCCAGTTGGATGACAGAGTTTCAGAAATGTAGAAGCCAATTTTCCAGATGAGAATTGAGTATTTAATAGACTGCGGTGCTTTCTCTCTGTCCTACATTAGGCCGTTAGAGGCTCTCTGTGGTTTTGCATGGTTAGAAAAGTAGTGTCGTTACATTAGCGGCTGCTGTCTCCTTCTAATCCCATTTGCCTTGTGGTCAAAAACAAGGTGGCAGCAGAGCCACTCAGCTGATGGCACAGGGAATCCATGTTTTATACCAAGCAGTCCTAATTCAATTGACATTACTGACTGGCTTTAATGGATTTTACCTGGTGAGCCAGCAAATTGAATATATAAAAAGCATATTAACTCCTTCGAAGTAAGTGAAAAGAAAAGGTGCAGTTTTCATTATGTGAGCCTTTGTTGACAAGACGGTGACATACAGGAGAATATAATCTATTTCTTGAGTTCCATTTGATTTGTCTTTGGTAAAGCACTGTCCCTCTTGTCTCTGGTTTGGGCTTTTATCTTCCTCAAGCCATTTGATGTTGTTACACACTCCTTTTTGTTCCGGGAACACAGATTCACACTGTCTTACACTCACACGCACCTCATACACACAACTACATCCTTCTGTACACCTCAACCCCCCTCGGCTCCAGACTCGTCTTTCTGTCAAACCCTTTGCTGTGTCATCTCATTGAGCTTCTGAGGCTGTTATTGTTTTATCTCTTGGGGTGTTGGTCTGGTGTTGTGCAAGGTGGGAGGCCGTCCTTCCCCGGCCCTCTCTGTAAAGGTCAGTGAGCCGCGGATGAAGCTGTGTCGATCAGATGAGTGCCACAGACTGGCAGCTAATTTTCATCAAAGCAACTGTGTGCAAGGGGGGCCTTTTTCTTCTGAGGATTCTCCACTACTTATGAAGCTTACTGACTCATTGTGTGGAGACATGGCCCTTCAGTCTGCTCAGATCTAGTGTCTTTGCCAAAAGTTGCAATTCACACATTTGCCTAACACCAGTGACACCAACAACACAGAGAAGGGTAACTGGTAAAAACATAATTTTAGGGCTGGGCAATGTGAAGAAAATTAGATATCATGATATTCTTGAGCATATACCTTAATGTTGATATTGCGACAATATTGTTGAGTTGACTATTGTTGTGTTCAATATTTTCACAATTAGATTTTAATAAAATAATCATTAGTAATGTGGCTATAATGACTTTAGGCCCTATTTTTACAATCTAAGCGCACTGCGTGAAGCGCAAGGTGCAGGTGTGTTTACGGCGTGTCCAAATCTTCCATCTAGTTTGATGGCAGAATTAAAGGTTCACGCACAAGGCGCATGGTTCAAAAGTGTTGTACTTAGCGTCTTGATCAATTCATAGTTGTGTTTTTGGCGTAGCATGCAATAAACCAATCAGAGTGTCATGTCCCATTCCTTTTAACAGCCATGCGCGTTTGCACTTTGACACAATGCTATCATGATGGTGGATTTGCACCGTAATATTTTTATTTATAATCTTTTGCATGTGTGTGTGCGGCTGCGCTTCCTTGTGTGTGTGTGTGTAACAAGTGTGGTGTGCGTGCAGTGCAAAAGCCTAAGTGCATTTTACTAATGCACTGTCAAAATAACAATGAAATGCTGCTCTAATGACTTTTTACCAGGTTTTTGTTGGTCAATGGTGCAATCACTGCCCGCTGCCTCAAGATAGCAATACGCCAAGAATTCACGTGAACATGAAATATGATTAAACAAAAATGATTTTATTTCTATGTCTAGAACAGTCTGGTAAGTTCAGAAAATTGCGTACCTTAACTGTAATGCAGCCTTTAAAACCTTGAAAAGACAACACTTATGCCATATGTCCATATTACGATGTCCACAATCTAAGACAATATCTATTGTCATATAACAATATCGACATAATATCGATATATTGCCCAGCCCTACATTGTCTGATGATCTGCCAACGCTAGCCTTTGTTATTCTCTGCTCTTTTTTTGCACTCTTTCTTCTCCTCTTCTAGTTTGCCAGTATTCTAAGCATGGTTTGCATTGATTTAGTCTCTTCCACCAATTAAAAGCAATTTTGTGTGCATTAGAGTAAGCCATGCTGGGAGCCGTTTCCTGCGGCCGGCTGTTCATTACCTCGTGGTGTGTGTGTTTGCGTGTGCCCGCTTGTATCAGTGTGAACTCCTGGGTACCTCCGTTGTGATATGTCACTCTTTTGAATGTATCTGCACAAGCATGAGTGTACGTGTGTGTGTCTGTGTGTGTGTGTGTGTGTGTGTGTGTGCCTTTCCATTAATGTTTAACCATACTTGAACAGATGGGTGCGGGTTAGTATAAGAGATTCCTAGCACGTGCGGGGCATTAGTTGTCTGTTCGCAGGCTAAATCCTCATGTTGTTGAAGCGGTGTCAGTTGCCTCTGCCACGACACAAAGCTTATCTTTTATCAGCTCCCGTAGCCCCTTGGGAAGGGGAGACATGGTTGTGGGGCGGGGGATGATGGATGTGTGAAAGAAGACAGGAAGCTCCTGGCTGATGTGAATAACCCTGGGCACTGGAGGAAGGTTAAGAAGCCAATGCCATGCTGTATTATCCCTGAACGACCCAGTTCTCTCTGCACCCTTTCTGTTCTCAACAGACACAGCTTTGTGCCATGATGCCATCGCATCATTGTGTCAGTGCACAGGTCTGTATTCGTCAGTCCATTTGTCAGACTGCCAAATTAATATTGCACTGGTGTACTACAGGTGGAATAATGAATGGGTTTTGTGTTCAATCGGGGAGCTTTTTTTTAACTCCAGCAAAGCAAAGTGCCAATTACTGTAACTTCGGGCAATAACTGGTGACTAAAATAGCATTTTCCACCTAAGGTTTGTCCTTTTAATGTGATTTTGAAGACAAAAAAAATGTCTTTCATAATGCTCATACGAAATATCTTCCCTGAATTCTTCAGTTTTTTTTAATTCACCGCTCAGTTGGCTGTTCTACCGTGGAACAATTTTCACTGCGTCACCATGGAACATTTATACCTCTTGTTTGTCAAAATCATTGTGGCTGCAAACCAGTTTGCTGTTGCAGTTCAGAGACAACTTGAAGTTGGAAGCATTTTAGCCATTTTCTCTGCAAGAGTGCAGCAATACCTGTGTGCAAAAGGCTGAACAACATTACCTGACTTTACTTGCAGTATACACAGGCGTGCACACATATTGTACATGCGTAGGAAGTATGCAAGTCTGTTCTCAAACTCCTTTTTTAATCACAAGAGGTAGCTATGGCAACTCTAAAAGCAATGAAATAGTTTCCTGAGATGTATGGGTGAGACAAACTTCAGATCTGTAGGCTACCACGTTTCACTGTGCATTGACATGGAGAAGATACTCCTATGTTTTGAAACTATTTGGTTCTCCTCAATATCACTCAACGCACACTTTGACCAACACACCAAAAGAAACCAGAGATGGGACATCAATGTGCGGCAGAGCCAGAATAGTTTCCCATTTTCTAACCATTTCCTCTGGGCATGAAACTATTTATTCCCCCCATTTTCTCAAAACTGGAAATGAAATGAAAAGGAGGAAAAACAGGAGGAAAAAAGAAGTGTGCGGGTTAATCTCTATTGCCAAAGGCAACATTGTGACATTATCTCTTCGTCACAGCTTAACAGAGGCATGCTCCCATGGGAATATGCGGTTATTTGAGGGTGTGTGTACATACATGTGCAAGCCATACATGCATGGGTACATATATGCAAGTGTACATTTGCACACTATGTGTGTGTGTGTGTGCGCGTGTGCGTGTGTGTTTACCACATTTTTCTGTGGGTGGCTTGTGTGAGATTTGAGAGCATTTGCTGTTGTTCTCAAACTGAAAGGCGTTGTGTTTACACACACACACACACACACACACACACACACACACACACACACACACACACACACACACACACACACACACACACACACACATTGTGACATCTGCAGATTAGCCTGGGGCTGCCCGCCTGCTGTCCCTGTACAGGATAAAGTGGAAATACACACTTTCAGCCTTTGTTGAGCCTCACTACCTGTACACTCTAAATCAGCTCCTCGCAAATACACTGTAATATCCTCCTACAAATGATGATACTGCAACAGGCTCAAGAACTAATTTCACAAACCCTCACAATAACTGCAGCCAGACATGTTGCATTAATAAAAAAAGAGTCATTCTTAAATTTGTTGAATTAAATCTGTCTGGTTTGTCTGCAAAAAACCTTTCTATCTGATGAAACCGCAGAGGGAAAGCTGCACAAATATTTAAAACAAGTTAAATTATCTCACATACAAGTATTATTGACTATTTCTATTTCTCTTTGCCACTTTATGTTTCCTCCAGTATGGTTTTTTCCTATCTCACTGTTCTCTTAAATGTCGGGGAAAATCCAATTAGGTGGACACATTCTGCAAGAACACCACAAAATGCACTCCATGAGCAATCATATGAATTTTTTAAATGGATTGTCCAATACTCCTCTCTTGTTGCTCACACTGTGTCTACACAAAATATGGAGTAATTGGCAAACAGATCTCCATACAAAATGGGTTTCCCCTCTTTTTTTATAGGCACTCAGCATAATAATGGGTACTTCTGTAATCTCTGCTGTGTGATTCAGAAATGAAAAGGCAAGGAAACGTGTCTCCTGGCATGTGAGGGCAATAGCTGCTGCTTTAGCTAGAGTATGTTACCAGCATCTAGTGGCTTCCCCATTGACACATGAGAAAAAGGCACAAATTGTCTAATATATTGCATTTGCTGTTCAAAATTTACTTTTTGACATACCGGCCTAGTTGGCATGGTTAGTAAATAATTAAAATCCTTAGTAGCTTGGAACACAAAGTACAGCTGAGGCCGCTGGAAATGTCATTGGTTTTCCCAGGTATTTATTCATCAACCAAAGTATTTGACCTGATGTAAGCACTATATGAAAAGTTCAGGGATAGCTAAAGTTACAACAATTCATCCTGAGGGCAACCTGAAAGTCTGCACCAACTTTCAGGGCATCCATCCCATGCCTGTTGAGACATTTCATTGCAAACCACATTTGTCAACCACATGATGGTGCATAAGGAAAAGTCTCTTAGTTATGTAATCCACTTCGTCCCCTGTACCCTGACATCAGGTCACAATGCACTCCCTCCACCATTCCCCATCCATGGCAACATAATGAGCCACATCTTGGGTAGCTCGTCAGTAGCACAGTTCTGTGCCAGGTCATTATTGGTCTTCCAGGTTTTCTTTTCCCTCAGCGCATCCTTTGGGATGGGATCATAGTCCATTTTCAGCACATGGCCCAACCATCACGGACGCACTGCTGCCTCATTCCAGCGTTGATGTTCTGGCTTTTGATGTTTGATCTTGAAGATGCCAAATACCTTTCCCAGACACCCATTGTGGAATGCTTCAATCATTTTAATATAAGCTCTGTTTTTTTGCCAACATTTAGAAACACACATTAAGATAGTCTTGATGTTACTGTTTGATAACCGCAACCTGAGCTTTCTCCAATCTTGCCTATATGTCTTACTGCGTCCCCCTGTCCATGCTAATGCTAAGGCTTCCTCAACAAACTCAGGAAAAATTCAGGGCTCACCATCACTAAAGCCATTGTGTGCCTTTCATGTAATGTATAGGGACAATTGTGATTGCTTTGCCATTTTAAAGAATATTTTACAATGTTTTTTTTTTATTTATTTTGTATGTGTATCTATTTAGCAGTAGTATCTATTTACAGATGGCACTCCATCTGGTAGATGCTGAGATATTTCACTAAGATAGATAGATAGATATTTATTGATTCAAAAAAATGGGAAATTACCTTAGATACTCAACTTTGATCTTCTGTTGGCCTCAGATGAAAAGTCTAAGGGCAATGGGATTCATCGTCTTGGTGTGATGAAAAATCTGTACCAAATGTCATGGCAACCTGTCCAATAGTTGTTGACATACTTTGCTTTGGACCAAAACAGTGGACCAACAAACATTGTCATTCTTGGAGCTGATAGCATGGCTACCCAAATCATATGCAAGAATAAACAAGCAGGCACACACCCCAGCTCAATCATTCCCAAGTTAAGAAGGAGGGTTGGTGGGCTAAATCTATCAATATTGCCACAATGTATGAAGACAGAACCCCTTGCATATACTATAAGACACACAAAAGCACAAAATCAGTAGAAAACCATGGATTTTTTTTTTTTATGTATTTTATTTTATGACTTTGCAAAGGTTTCCATTTCTTACTTTACATTGCAGAAATGAAATAAGCCTGTTTTGATGAGTTGCTTCAGAATTGGAGTGTAGGAGTTTGCCCCTATTTTTGTGTGTTGTTGTGTTTGTGTGTGTACACGTTCCAGTGTCTGCTCTTGCGGCAGTTATGGTCTGTGAAGAAGGAAGGAAACAGGGCACGGAGGTAACTGTAGCGCAGCCAGGGCTACAAACAGGATACAAACCACTGGTTGGGGACTCCCATTGTCGTCCAGCCTTGACCTTATTGGATTTCCCCTGGAAATGTTTATTCCCTTCACTGCACCGCTGAGAAGTAGCTCTCCTTCTATCTCATCACTATTTATTAAGGATGGCCCTAAGGAGTTTAATGGATTGTGAGGGTAGATGGGCAGTAGAGAGAGAGACAGAGAGAGAGAGAAAGTTAAAGCTGGAGTTGAAAGAGAAAAAGAATAAGGGGATGAAATATAAAGTAGTTGCAGCTTGATTTTCATCATTTTTTTTATCCAAGAAAGGGTCATGATGACATGAAATGGCATACGATTTGGGAGTGGACCACTCACTGCTCTCTGATTGCTTCTTTAGTACCTGCATTCTCTTCTCTTTGTTCAACTTAGTTTGGCTCGGACTTACTACAGTGGAGATGAATACTCGCCAGCCTCCCATGATTTCTGACAATTTTGAAGATTTACGGTTAGTGTGACTTAATACCGTCAGCAAAACGCTGTGACTTTTTTAAACATTGTTTGACCTTTTATTCTATGTGGTCTGCTGTCTTTTTACTTCCCTTATAACATGTGTAATACTTACACATGTTCTACTAAAATAATGTTATACTACAATACTGAATACTTATTCACAACATCCGGTTTCCAGGGTAGCTTTGCGGCTTTCAAAGGAAGACCTATTCAGAGACAGAGGAAAGCCCAGGGGATTTTAAAGAGTACTCTCCCCCATATTTGAGGGGATTGTCAGATTGTCAAACTTTGAGGAGAGTTCTATATAATTGTTGTCGGTCTTGCCCTTAACTTCACTCTTTATTTGTGTGCTGGAATGCCATAAAACGTTAGCCTGACTCCGCCCTCATACGTACTTCTACTCGATTTTCATTTTCCTTCAGTACTCCGTCTGGGTTTGCGGTATAATCTTGGATTTTTGCCGGTCAAATTTGTGTCGGTCCAATCATTGAACAGAGGGAGTGGTTGAGAACGATGACGAGGAGGTTTGGTAACCTTCGGTGAGTTTGGTAACGGCAGCGGAGAAAGATACGGTCTGTTGTGGCAACTCTTCTGAATATCCAGAAGTTAGCAAAAACAATCTTTGCTCATTTTTGTTGGTGGCCATGATGTTGTGGCCCTCCTGCACACAGGGTTCAGAAAAAGTTGGATTTTCTAGCTCATTCCGTTAGTGGTGAAGGATCAAATATAGTCAATATATATACATAAATCAAATAGTCACTAGTAATGCATGACTGCTGTTTAACCTGCAGGATACTCCTACGCTGGCTGGGTGCAAGGCCAGCATGACCATTTAGTCAATAAATGACACTTCAACCATGCTATGACACCTACTCAGTAAGCTTGGATATGGTCTGTGGAGTAATGACTGGCTCCCCTCTGAGACTCGACCGTGTTTAAAACATTCTGAAGTCTCATTGGAAAGCACTGATTGACATCCTGATCACTGGAGTGTAAAGGAACCAGATACACAGCCCCGCTGCACCCATCGGGACCGGAGGATAAGCATAAGCTATTTGTGTTACAGTTGTATGCATGTTCCTCCTCAGCACTTCCTTTCACTCTGGCTTGGACAGTGGATATTCCCTTTTGTATGTGTGTGTGTGTGTGTGTGTGTGTGTGTGTGTGTGTGCGTATGTGTTCCCACATGTAAAATGCTATATAGCACAAAACCGAAGGTAAGCACAAATGGTTCAACTTACACCTAAACATATGTACACATGTTCTCCCATTGGGCGAAAATAACAATGGGTGTGACAATTGATAATTTTCCCAGTGTAGTGTGGTCAAAGGCTTTTTAAATAATTTTGAAGAAGAGTGCCTTGGATTTCTTTTTTTCTATACTTAATTGAATTTCAGACCCCAAAGCGCAGCTTTAATCATCTGACTGAACTACCTGAGCACCCTGGACATTTTTGTCTTGCCATGTCATATTATTAAATATTTTTCTCTCTCCTGCCTAGTTAACAGTAACTTCTGGTTGGATTCCAACCTTTTAACTATCACCTCTGGTCAGGAGCATTAAACCAACCCCACACACACACACACACACACACACACACACACACAGACACACACACCATCTGTCATATTACCCATTTTCACTCTGCGACATGACATTACATCAAAGAAAGAAGTTTGACTGGAGAGGGCAGATATATTCATTGGCATACGGAAAGGCAATTGCATAGTGCATGTTAAACTGGAGCAACAAATTCAACATGAAAGTTATATCTTTGGTCTCATTTGTCAACCCTGTATGGATTGGATAGGGAAATGGATTGGGCCTTCTTTAATGATTTAGTCTTCTCTTAAATCCTGGAACATTGTTATCACCCACAGACAGAATCCCATAGTTCACATGTTACGGAACATTAGTCCTAATCTATATTATGTCAACACTTTCACCTCTGGATCACTCTCTGTGGATGCAGTGGATAATATGCTCTTCAACATGGGTTACTGTTAATTTAACAATTGTCTAATGGGCACTTTCTTCCTTTGTAGTCCACTGAGCCAAGAACATTGACTCTGCAATTTTGCCGCAGTCAAACCTTAATGTCCTTTTTCAGACTGCAAGACTCTTACTTAGGGAGGTGAAGGAGTGGCACGATGGGATGGTCGCTTCACATCCCACCTATACAGCACCCTCCTTTCATGGCAGACAGCATTTCATTCACCATTGAAGGCAGATCCCAAAGTGTAAGAGAGAATTAACGATTGATCAGTTAATTTTAGCTTGATTTTAGTTCACTTATCAGACTGTTTAGGATGTAGACCTGCACATTTAAATAGCAGGTGTTTGCTGTGTTATGATTACTTGATTGATTGGCTGAACACATGAGATAACACACAAAACAGCCAATTTTGTTTTGGAGAACAAAAACAGTGTGATCAAAACCAAGATAACAGCTGGGACATCTTTTGAAGACAAGACAAGCGCAGTGAACCATCTGGATAATGTATTGCTAAGACAGAATGACAAAAAGAAAAATAGCATTGTGTGCCCGGATGCAGCTGCCGTGCATGGATCAGCTGGCAATGACACACCGAAATGAGGATCTATAGACTAGGTAAACCCCTCCTAATCTGCCAGTGAATTGATTTCGCCCTGCAGCTCGGTCTGGAAACCTGCATGTTTAATTCTCCGGCTTCAGTTTACAATTTTGCAGGGAACCAATCACAAACTACCTTATCTACCTGGCGCGCTATTGGCAGGTTTAACACGATGATAATTAAGAAGCGACCAAGCAGCTTCTTGTTTACATTCAACATAGCGGCCACTGAACGCCACCGAAGCGCACCAACCCGTTGATGCTGCTGTTATCACCCAGAGTGTTGGTCCGATTGGTTGAAGGCCTATCCAATTACATTCAGAGTCAAGTCTATTGAGCTTAGCTTGGTCTGGTGATAGTAGATGTTCCAGGAAACAGAAGTAGAATTTTTCAGCCTTGCATGTTCATAAATATGTCTTTTTTCTTTCTCCACAGAGTGAAGTTGAAAGAAGGAGTGAGTTTTCTTGGGGCGCGTCCCAGCAATCCCACTCAATGGATAGTTAGTCAGGATGTGCGCAGCGAAGGCCACCGAGTCGTGACTCTCCACTGCCGCAGGAAGGAGTCTGGCTACGATCAGCAAAGGTCAGCACATTACTTCACTTTCAAGGAATACACCAAGTTTTTGGAAGATTGACCCAATAGTTACTCTTGTTTAGTAAAGTGATAAAAAACAACCTAAATAAATTATTACTTTTGGTCACCTGGAGGACAACAAAGCAAAACTTGACATACTATCTTATAATAAACATGTATATAATATGTATATAATATACATTTGAAATTGTGAACACGCAAGCAAACAGCTTCCTATTTATACCGTCATTATTTTACCCACTTGATGATTTTAATTCCAATATTCACTCTCCTTTAGCTCTGTTTTGGTCTTTACCAACTCCTGAGGTTAATATCGGACTTTTAAGCTGCTACATACTTCACTATATTCAGCTGCTATCAACTTGGTCTATCTGCAATATGTGCTGGGCAGGTAGTGTACAGTGAGTTTAGCAGAGTTTTTTTTTTTGAAAACAACTGCCTCCTGCAGCAGACAAGTTGGATGAAAGTGGTGAGAGCCAATCAAAACATTTATATCATGGACCATAAAACCCAAACCACATGCTAAAATTCTCCACAGAGTTAAACTGAACTGCACAACTGGGATATAATTCTCTGTGGGTTCATTACATGTTGTTAATAGTTGTTTTTCCATTGGTATAACATATGAAAACATGAATTATACATGCATACATACATACATACATACGAACATACATACATACATACATACATACAGACTCTATTTTTAAGTTCTGTAGAGTCACCATTATACTATGATTTCACACAACAAATGTTTTTCTTATCTTGTTAAAAAGTGTCTTTTTTTTTACATATCAACTTTTTTACATTTTTTGCACAAAAAAAAACTAAACGGAATTGCTTGAATGCATTTAAAAAATATATATATTTTCTCATTTTTGTGATACTCAACCATCGGTTTAGCGCAAGCCTTTTGACTTAGTAGTAGTTCAATCTCCATAACAAACTTTTGTTACAGTCCTTTACATAAGGTTTTGCGAGATATACACAGGCACTGATACATACAGTGCGAGTGGTTATCTAAGTGATGTCCCTGAAAAATGACACACTTGACTCCATGGGATATGCCTGTTTTGACCACTGTGGGGAGGGAGAAGTTAACAGACCATTGCTATATCCCCTCTTCTCGCTCTCCCTCCATCCTCTCCCTTCCTTCCCTCTCTCTTTTTATTTGCATACTTCTTTCCTCCGCTGTAATAACCACAAAGTTGTTTTGGTCATTTCCTATCTGTATTCATGTCCTTAAACTAATCTGGCAGATAGGCAAGTGATTGCCAGCACTGGGGAAAAGGTTGCTGTGTTAATTAAGTGCTGATCGAGGGCCTTTGTGTGTTTTAATGGTTTTTCCTTCTCGGATCAGGAAGTAGTTTTAATAGATCTTACTTTCTAGTGACAGGTGTAATTTTATGGATTAGAGGCAGATTTGGGGTTGGGTAAAGCTCCACTTATTTGCTCTTTAGCTTTCCGTTCCACTTAGCAAATTCTAAACCACTCCCTAAAGAAAACAGGACACTTGCCATCGCAGCTGCAACTTTATAATCAAAGTTGTGCAGGGGTTATTTAAGTGTAAAGCAGTCTGAAACATATGTAATTTGAATCCGTTGATCCACTGATTTGTTTAGACATGCTGCTATTAGTGGATCACTTCAAGGAATGATTAGAGTGCAACTGCAACGCACACAGCACTTTTAACAGATATATGTGCCTGCCCTTGAACGGCTTTAAAATCAAAAGCAGACAATAATGACTTTATTAAGAGATGTCTCATTCAGTCATTTGTCGTGTGATGATACTTCAGAGCTGCATTCAGACCAGCAGCTAAGTTGTGCCGTGCCATTAACTGATGGCTACAGATCTTGCTGGCATGCTTTCTACGTGGGTTTAATATTTTCACTTTTCTAAACATACAGTAGAACTTTATTTGACTTTATTTGACTTTATTAGCAGTCAGTTTCAAACATGAGATGCCACAGGATCTCAAAGTCTCCTCCGCACTGAAACTTCTTTTCAGACCTTCCATTCATTGGTATTATGTGTTTTGACAGCTCAGTCTGCCGACTGTCTGAAATTATACAGGGATGGAAAAATATTGTGTCGAAAATAATTTTGTTTGTATCTGCCTTAATCTACCCTCTTTTACTTGATTTATATATAATAATGCCCAAAATACTGCGACTGAATAAGACCCTTACAGCACATCATGAGCTGCAGTTGTTAGGAAATTATTTATTGTTATCAGATTTGTTGTTGCCATACAGTGCACATGATTTTAATTGTTTTATATGATTTTAGCTACAAGCCACACAAGCCATTTTGGTTCTCTTTGGGAGCTGTTATCAGCGCTTTCTCTGGAAATGGAAATTCAGTAAGCATGAACGTATTTAAAGATGTTTTTTGTTGAATCAAATTTTCTTTTAAATTTAACAAACACTACTTGCCAACCTGAATATGCAAGGGGGCTGGCCAAGTTTATCCAAGTTCAATTCTTGACCTTTAACAATATCTCTACCGTGGAGGTATTCTTTCTGTAAGCGGAGCTGCAACATCTTGAACAACATAAAGAGGAGCTTTCAGCAAACTGCAACAGTGACCATGAACACTTGGGAGCTGGTTCCTTGTTCTCCCCATTATGAAGGCATTTTTCTCTTTGCCATGGTCTCACGACCTCACCTTTACACACACACACACACACACACACACTCACACACACACACACATACACACACACACACACACACACACACACACACACACACACACTGTGTGTGTGTGTGTGCTCCATCACTTTAGAAAAATCATGTTTTATTGATTTACTAAGTGAAGGAGCCAGTGAGCATATTTAGTCTAATCCCTGCTGTTTGGGCCATGTACAATGGACTGCTCCTTAATCTCCACAGCTGTCAAAGTCACTTCACAGAGAAGACCAAAGACGCTCCGCGATGTCTATACAATACACATTGCTCCAATTTTTCTTTAGTCTTGTCCTCCCCCCCCCCAGTCATTTCAATGAAGCTCTTTAAGGAGGGGATTAGACATAGCTATCTCATCTGTTGAGCTGTCATTCAGCCCGCTTTCTTCTTTTCCGCTCTTCTTCCTTGAGCATAGGAGGATGATGAGGTGTGTGAATGCAGTAGGTCACACAAAAGTGGATCCTCTTGCATCTTATTTTTAATTTCTATTTTTTTGACAACAACATTATCCATTTGTCCACGTTGCTTCCATTCTCACCCAAAAGTACAATTTATTTGACACATGGCCTCTTTGACTTTTGAGTACTTTTGACTCAAATGTTATTGTAATTCCAATATGCAACTTAATTTTATATCATAAATGAAGTAGATGGGTTCTGATCCGTATCCCAGTTAAAAAACATTGTAGACCTGTGTTCTTCTACAAATGCAATCAACTACAGTTGTTTTTCAATACATATCAATACCTCACAGCACACCCCTCCCAAAATGACACCAACAAACATATATGTCATCAGTAACTGCACTTGTGATTGCTGGGAGGATGGCTTTTCATCTTGACACACACTCATACACACACTTGGAATGGAATGGCTCAGCTTCGGTGCAAATGGATTGTTGCCACTGCCATTGTACCCTGCATTATGGACTGGACTGGAGTGTCATTGAATAATGTGTGTGGGACCGCTAATTGAAGCCTGTGTATGTGTGCCATGATGGGAGATCAGCGCCACCGCAAGCATGAGAGCACTGGGAGACAGATGGGTCAGGTGTACTTTATGTGTAGGTTCACTAAGTCACTTGGAGCTGCTCACCCTGGCCAGCTGAGCCATCTTCTTCTTCCCATCCCCAGCAGACGCTCCAACCACCCCTAATGGCTGTGAATAACCATTAAAAGCAAAAAAGAAATGAAACAGACATTGCCACTTACTCTTGCTGCACCTTCAAATTGCCATATTGTTTTTGTCATTATTCATCAAATGATATGGATTTTTGCAGATATTCATCACACAAAACATTTTCAGAGGTATGTCATATTTCGAATCTGTTTCACAGCCCTGCAGACATTGGAATCTTCCCATGGTAATGCAAAGCTGCGCACTTTACCTGATCAACGGCATCAAGCCAAATAAAAGAAATACTGATGTGACATTTTTTCATCAAGGTGTGCTACAGTATAAAGAAAGATTGTGCTTATGACTGAAAATAACAGAGCTAAATTCACCATAAAGAAAAGTGCCACCAAACAGCTGATGTCCATTCTTTTCAATTCTCGAAATACATCGATTGAGTGTGCTGTAATGACTTAATAGCTTTCTGGATTTTGTCACAAGGTATTTTAATGAAAAGCCCATATCTACTCTGGTCAACAAAGACTTTTGGAAATAAACACTTGTTCATAAAGACGTGGAATTTGCTAAAATTACCCCGTAATGCCTAGCAACAACAAATGCCTGTGTACGTGCATATACCTGTATATATAACAAAGATGTTTGTTGTCTTTTTTAATCACTGTTACAATGTTGTAAGGAATTAATTAAGCAGTTTGTGTAAATGTTAGCATGCCTGGCTAAATAGCTTACCACCTGCAGGAATTATCCAGCATTATTTCTAAAGGTAAGAGTCATGTCATGAGCTAACTATACTATTATGTGGGGCCACAGGTTACACCATTGTAGTAGTCTAGCTTGGAGCAAACAACCTTTTATTACATTTTAATGTGGTAATTTAAAATAAATATATAATACTAACGCTAATTATTTCCACCACACAGTAGATGTTTTTCGCAGCAGAGATTTTGACCTACAGGGTATCTGGAAAAGCATAGGTGTAAAAAAAACATAATTAATGATGGCTGCATTTCATTTAGGAATTCCCTCTATGCTTCTTCACCGTCATGGCTTACTGGGATACTTAAAAGGGATGGAGCCAACGTTACTGTTATTACGTTACACCTGTGTTTTTCCTGCTATGACAAGCCAAATTGTGTGCAATAAAAAGGGTCCATACACAAACAAAGCTGCCCTTTATTTCTAATTGATCATCAGGTAGTGAGACTGCTACTGTTTGCCTCAGTCATTTAACAATACTAATATAAATGTGCTGTATTTATATAGCGCTTTTCCAGTCTTAACAACTGCTCAAAGCGCTTCTACATCTACAGGAAACATTCACCATTCACACACATTCATACACTGTGGCCGGGGCTGCCGTACAAGGTGCCACCTGCTCATCAGATAAACATTCACACACATTCACACTCCGATGCGCAGCTCCGGGGGCAACTCGGGGTTCAGTGCCTTGCCCAAGGACACTTCGACAATGACTGCAGGGGCAGGGATCGAACCACCAACCTTCCGATTGGCAGGCAACCGCTCTACCACTGAGCCACAGCCGCCCATATACTGGATGTATATACTAAAACTAAATTCTGATTGGCTTGCAGGTGTCCATATCCTGATAATGGACACCTTCCAGTGAAACTGTCTGTTCACCGTTCTTAATGAAATCGCTGGCTTCATGGTATTAGCCTGTATCTATAAAGAGTAACCATAGCATTTTCTGAGGCACGTGACCATTGTGTGACCAAAATAATGCCCTTTGAGGTGTCCATAATCAGGAATTTATAGACATAGCATGAAAAGGTGAAGGAAACGGAAAATATATGCATTTGATGGAATTTACTGCAGCACCGGAGGAAAAGTTGACAACTTTAGCTGTCATTTTCAGCCAACAAAATCCATGGTTTTCATCTAGAACTGAGAGGCCTGCTTTTGTTTTCTTCTGTGTGAAGACCCACTGTTTCAACTAAAGGGAGCTAAACTTAAGGGGGACAGGCTTTGTGAAACAGCCAGTTTCTAAAACTCTGTGTATTTGAATATTGTTGTATCCTCCCTTAAACACTTAATGCATTATTGATAGGCTGAAAAATAACACAAGCATGTTTTTTACATAGCCTACACCTGACTTTCCATTTTGTGAGCCTGTATGATGAGAGACAACTGTCTAGGGTCGTATTTGTGTATTTACAGCCCGATATACAGTACATGCAGATTATTTTTTAACCTTCCATCATATTTTAGGTGAACATGGCACCCTTTCTTTGACAGGGTGGAATTTTCAGTGAGGGTGCTTCAGAACGTCAAAGAAATCAAAATAAGTCACTAAAGAAGGGACTAAATTGATACGTGTAGTACACATAACACTGGCTGAAGTGCACTCTGGTAGATTGAAAAGTTCACTTTGTCACTATTAAAGGCTAGCCCATTCAAAAGAAAAGCAGTCCTGCTTCCTCAGCATGGCATAAGCCATAAGTGGAGACCTCAGTAAAAGTGCCATGTCTGGGCCTTGGTAGTTCATTAAGACTGTCTGGGTGCAGATGGATCTCCCTTGTGAGCCACCACTTCATTAATCCCCCACACCACACCCAGCAGAGGGGAGCAGGCAGTCCGCTCATTACAGCCACTCCACAAGATAGGCAGTCCAAGTGGGAAGGGGGGGGACATATATATTTAAATATCTTTTTTAATTTTCCGAACTTCAAACAGCCTCCTTGTGGCCTGTTTTACATTAAATCAAATCTGCATAGAGATCGGATTAATATAATTAAATTCAACGTACATTAATTTCCCTGTGAAGATACATGACTTTTCCTCTAAAGCAAGCTTGTAAATCTCATCAATGTGAATGGTTAGGAACCCAGAGGGAAAGAAATCATACAGCTATGTAATAACGGGGAGATTTGGCAGCGACCTCACAATTTATCTCAATTTCAAAGTCTAGAGAACCTTTAAGAACCTAATTATTTATAGTTTGTGACATTTAATGCAAAACTGCAATGAAATAAATGACCCAGGATAGCTTTTTCACTCCTTGCGGGCCCTGAAAAAATGTTACATTAATACGTGGCTGTATCGTTCTGTCTCTGATATCGTACGGTCCTCTGAGAAATGTGTGCCCATAAGCTTTGCTCCCGAGAGGTGAAAAAGTCAAGTTACAAAATGAATGACGAGGTAAGAGTAATGGACACAAGTCTGACAATCAGTGCGGTACATGAACAAGTCAGTGCTGTTTCTATGATTTTTAACTTGGTTTTAAATGAGTTGCTAAATGCTCTTGATTTGTGCTGTAGCCCTAAGAATGAGCCACACGCCGTAGGCTTTAATGCTGCATAATGCTGTTTAAATCAAGACTGAAATGAAATGGCCCAATTACATTAGGGCCAAGCAGGAATCTTAACTTGACAGCCTTAATGCTAACACCCTTAATAATGAATCAGCTCCATTCCCACTGGCCTTCATTTACCGTAAACACTCTCAGTTGAGCTTCCTTGGCAGTATACACAACTGTCTACACCGTTCTATTTCCTTGGTCATCTCTTAATGAAAGAAATGACGTTCATGATCAGTGCAAGTGTGTGACAGCACGAACAAATCACAGCTTTTTACTCACACTCTTTTACTGAATCTTTTTTTTATCAAGATTGAGTGAACACTGTTATTAGGTGCCATATTGTAAGGTTGATGAGAAAGGAACATTCAAATTGTTCCTAATAAAATAGAATTTGTTTCTTTTATCAAGACCGGAGCAGAGATGTGGACTAGTCTGTGTCTCCCTAGGACAGCCAACTGATTACAGCAGTCAGCCCACATTACAACTGACTGTTCAGGCTGTTCCTCTGTTCCATTGCAAATGAAACAATATGGGAAATAAAGTCCCAATGTGCCTCAGTACACTTATCCCCACTTCACCAATTAGACAGTAATAACACTTAATGGGGAAGGCCTGATCTGTACTGTATACATCTACATCAAGTGACCATTAAGTTGCTGTGTTAAGTATCCTTAAAATGTAAAACGCATCCATACATCACATTGGCGTCCCGCTGTGACTCAATTCATGCCATGGCGGATGCTGTCCATTAGAATTTATTTGTGGCCGACACCATGGAGTAGATGCGCAGCAGAGAGAGACAGATTGAGGTTTGCATGTGTCCCATAGAGTTCATGTGTGTCAGATTTACAAAGGTTTATGAATGAATTTTCTTGCTCTTAGAGGTTAATCCCCCAGAGGATTAGATCTAGTAGCCCATGTTGTTTGAAATGTTACATTACCAGAGGTTTTCTTTTTATGTAGTTACTTACACTGAAACTGCTTTTTAAACTACCTACTATGACAAGTAAAATGACTAGTTACTAGGTCGTCACATTTATGTTATTTTTCTACAGATTTAATTGGATATTTGGCAATTCCCACATTGAGTCGTACATACTATACAACAGGACAGCTTTTGTTCTGTTGCTTTCTTTGGGTGTTATTTCAAAGTTTTGGGTGTGCATTTATGTTATGTGGGTGTTAGTTTTAAATGGTTGAGTTGTTCAGGATCATCTACAATTGTTGTTGCAGCAATCTATGCATTGTCATACTTTCTGTTTTGTTGAAACTAATGTGTTGGTCACATTGTTCTTAAAACTATGCTGTTGGTTATAAAGGAGAAAAAAAAACATTTAAAAGGCTGACTTCTTTAGTTTTGATAAGTAGAGACTATAGTTTCCTATTTTTTATAGTGATGGGACAACGGCTCTTTTACGCAAGTTGTTTCAACCGGACTGTTGTTGGTTGACCTACTTAGTTAATAGATTTAGTCACCGGTTTCCGTGCCCGTGGTGGGGGGGAAACACAAGACATAAAGGCTCCTGGGATCAGTTGATAACTCAAACTTGCTGAGAACCTAGACACTCGTTTGATTACTAAGACTCATGCACCAGTACTCAAGTAGAAGTACAGATACTTGCGTTGAAAAATACTCTAGTAAAAGTAGAAGTACTGATTTAACTTCTTTACTTAAGTAAAAGTAACAAAGTACAGGCTTAAAAATTTACTTAAGGTATAAAATTAAAAGTAGCCTTGCAAATTACATTTTTTTATGCAAAGCTACCAGGACCACATGAATGTTACTAGAGTGCAAGCTGAGAAACTTCAGTGGACATGGATGTCTGCCAATAGGCCTCACATGTCTATTGTGACAGAGATTGGGACTCCAAGTTCCCGCATCAAGATGTTGCATCTGGGAACTCACCGTTGGAAGGGCACAATCCGAGCATTACAACCAACCAGAGCAAGGCTAGTTGATGGATTAAACTTTTGCCGAATCCAGTCGGCAAAACTCAGAAAACATCTTCCTTTTTTAAGAATGACTTTAGTGTTTAACTCCAAGTCTTCCAGAGTAGCAGCCAAAGCCGGTTCGAAAGGCCGCTGTTCGTCAACAGAAGCAACCATCTTATTTGTTTTCAAGTAGCAGGGTATTCACCCGTAACTGTTGCACTCCATACACGATGTGATTGGCCTGACCACAATTTGGTTGGCAAACAGAGAGTTTTTGGACTTACCCTAGCTGCAAATTACCTTTGGTGGCGCTAGGGTGCATCTATATTTCTATTCTATCGTTCCACACTGAACGTTTTGACAATTTTTAGGGGTACTTTCAGTGCACCGACTTTTTGCGTTATCTACACTATATACTTAAAAAAAATATATTTGAAGTGTGCAAGCAGGCGGTTTGGGACACAGCTACAGCCTTAATGATATTTCATCATCCAGACCCCTTTTTCAATGCAAAGCATTGTCCGGAGTCTTTCCTAAACACAGCTGTGTCACCCTGTATTCCCTGTGCTTCTTCCACTGTGTTAACACCGTCATTTTGCAGACTGTAATCCCAAGAGTTTGTCTGGGATTTTATTTTAAAAGTAAATGTAACAAATTACTAAATAAGTAGATTTGTTAGACTTATTAGTGGTCCCTCTCTACAGTGGTCGAGCTAACTAGTCATCCGGATGGGACAGATTGACTCCTCCTTGCATTTACATTCTTCCTCTGTAAAAGATCAGGAGTATTTGGTTTTGTTTTGAAATGCTTCAGTGTGAAAGAGAAGCTATGAATACACACCGCATAGATTTATTTCCAATGCTCTCCTCCCATAAATAAATGTATGACTGTACGTACCCTCTGCAGAAATGTCATTTAGTTTTCTGAGCAGATAGACACAGTTTAGACCTTTTGTTAGATCAAAATTGTTGCTGTGCTCGCTGCAGGTAGCAGCACTCAGCCCGGGAGGCAAAGTGGATTGAGATGTAAACATGCAATTGTCTACGGGCATTCGGACAAACATCTCAATTGTTTCTCTTCTAATTACATCTTTGTAGTGTCTATTGAACAAGTACTCAGTTTGGATTGCATTGCAATGAGTTTTCACTCATTCAGCTCGCTCTGCTGATGAGCAACAACCGAGCAGTGAGCAGAAGCTCCACTTGTCTTTAATATTTCCCGTCAAATTTCTTACAAAAGCTTCTTCCCCACAGATGTATTGGCTGAATAGAAGAAGGAACGTTGGCCTGCAATTGGCTCCAATTAACCTCAGTTTAGCTTGGCCTTCAAGATGATTGGCTTTTACACCAAAGCCTATTCCACTAAAAGAAATGCCTGGTCTGGCACCAAATCTGTCTCATTTCTCTAACCTGCGCAGGAGAAATATTTAAATAAGCCTATTAAAACTGGCCCTAGGCTGTTGAGAAAAGGAAGGAAGCAGTTTTGGGACTGGAGAAAAAAATAGAAAAAGGGGTTGGGGAAAGGGAAAGAACTCAGAATGTGGAACCCAAATGAGCAACTCAGCTTTCATTTAGAAGCAGATCCAATCAAGTAGAAGACAAACAGGGAAGGTACAAGTCACATCCTCTCTTCCGCACTACAGCACTTGTGCATGGCAGCCGACAAGCAATCTTTTGCTGTCCTCTGCTATCATTTCCAGCCTAACTGGTTGAAAGCGGAACTCTGTCCAGCTGATAACATTCAAGGGAAAGTATAGGATGCCACCGTAGGCTCTTCTCTCTGCGCTTGCCTGTTACGCAGGACTTACCAGCCCATGACACGTAATCAGGCCTGTGTGTACATCTCAGCGGACCACAGTGGTATCAGAAGCTGCACCCCGAGCGCCTCAACACAGCAGGGAAGATGCCTGCAGATGAGATGCCACACTTTGTACATGTCACCTCTTTTACCTTGAACCTGCAGAGACACACCCTCGGCATAGTCATATGGGCGGAGTGCATGTTTACACACGGACTGATTCATGTGAGTGATTCAAGTTCCAACCTCAAATGATCAGTGGTGGAAGAAGTATTCAGATCCTTTACCTCCGTAAAAGTTCTAATATCACACTGTTTAAAAACTGTGTTACAAGTAAAAGTCCTGCATTAAAAATGTTACTTAAGTAAAAGTATGTAAGTATCATTAGGAAAATGTACTTAAAGTAATAAAAGTAAAAGTACTCATTGCAGAGAAATCCTCACATTTTAGAAAACAGTAACAGAGTTCTGTGTTTAATCGGCTAATTTATTTCAGCTGTATACTTGTCGGCCTATATATTGTTGGGTAGTTTTCATTTATGTTTATAACTATGTGTGTTTTGCTTGGAAAACTCTTCATTTGTAAAATAACTAGTAACTAAAGCTGTCAGATGAATGTAGTGGGGTAAAAAGTACAATATTAATCTCTGAAATGTAGTGGAGTAGGAGTAGAAGGTGGCATGAAAAGAAAAGACTCAGGTAAAGTACAAGTACCTTAAATCTGTACTTAAGTACAGTACTTGAGTAAATATAGTTAGTTACATTCCACCACTGCAAGTAATAGTGAAGCATCAGAAGCTGTCTTTGGCTTGTGGAGGCCAGGTTGAAAAGAAATGCACAGAAGCTCCCCAGTTAAGTGATGACTTCACTGTCTTTTGTGTCAAGACCATGTATTCATTACCACCTTTTAAAAAGACCTTGATGCAAACCTGCATGCTTTTTTTCGTAGCTGATGTGTCTGTCAGTGGTGGCAAAGCCATAATAGCATCTTAGGCATGTCCAATGGTGGAAGAAATAATCAGATCCTTTACTTAGTACTAAGTTAATATATTATACCCCACTGTCAAAAAAGAATTTGCATTATAGAATGTTACCTAAGGGAAAGTAATATCATAAGGAAAAAGTACCTAAGCGTTACCTAAAGTACGGTGGCCGACCAGGGCAAACGCCCTGCAACTTAAGAAAACACGTGCAAATAGACAAAACACAAGAAAATTAAGAAAACATCTTGATAAATTTGACAACAGGTGCAGCATTTAGCAAAAACACAAGCACATGCATAAACGCGCTGCAAATACAGAAACAATGCAAAATGAAAAGAACACAAACCCTGAAAACAAATGCAGCAGAAAAACGCTGCATCCAGTCTATACAACGGAAGGCGAGGTTATGTCTGTATCATAAAACTTCATATGTATAAACTACATGTGTTTTGTGTGCAAATATCTTAATTTGTAAAGTAGCTAGTAACTAAAGCTGTCATAGTAATGTAGCTGAGTAAAAATGATTCTCTCTGAAAATGTAGTGGAGTAGATGTAGAAAGTGGCATGAAAAAAAAGACTAAAGTAATGTACAAGTACTTGCACCTGAAGGGGTGGTTCAGAATTTTGGACATAAGACCTTATTTCCAAGTCAGCCAGTGTGTTTTTTATCAGTGGAGACAGTTTTCAAAACTTTTGTTCCAGCTCTTCCAGTTGCAGAGTTTGCTGGTGCTAGGTTAGCACAACTCAACAGTATCTGCTAGCCTGCCATTTAAAACAGTCTTACCCACTCCACAGTACACCAAAGGCAAATAAATTATAACACCAGACTATTGATGTAAATGTCTTTTGATAGAGCAATGCTAGAAATAAATCTACCCTTGCATCTCAATGATCACATTACATTTTGAGGGTCTATTTTCCAGCAGTGGCGGGATTTTACTTTGCTCGTGTTAGTAGTACAACGCCAAAAAGTAAACAGAGAAGTGCACTACAGTCGGGACACATAGCTAGCTAGTAGTACTTTTGTAAATTGTTATTGAAGCATTGGACGGGAAAAAAAGGACTAGGAAATGGGGATTCAGTGTGCATTTAGAAATTGTAAAAATAAACCAAACAGATGAGCGAACAAATTTCCATTGCAAGATCCAGAGAGGAACCAACTGTGGCTCCTTGCTGCCGGCTTGGACATCAGGCCACCGGCGGAGACTGTACTCAAGTTACAAATTTGTAGTGAACATTTTAGACCAGACGACTTTGAAAACCCCCGCAATCTAAAGGACCACAAGTCACTGACAACGAATGCGGTTCCATCCGTGTCGATGCACCAACAGCTACTGATGCACAGGTAATAAGGCATCTCCAGCGGGTGTTGTTGCTCTTTCTCTTTCGGCCATTTTAACACAGTCTGTGTATTCCGGCTCTTACAGGTAGGATTCTTCATCGTCTTCAGAAGTCCCAAGAAACATTGGCATGACTTTCAAAAGTGGGCATACTACTATATCTTGTTGATTCCTTTGTGCAATGTACTATGCTTCTGTAGCAATGAGTGACAGCGGCAGGTAAATAAAATGTTGTCAAGTGAGCCAACTTTCTTGGTTGCATAGGTAATGTACTCCGCTACTGCTGTAGCCTATGCTCCCAACTACACGGAACAAAGTTTAACTATTGCAATGTGATGCAACGGTAGTTTTATTTCTAGCATTATTCTATCAACAGACATTTACATTGATAGTCTGGTGTTATTATTTATTCGCCTTTGGTGTACTGTCGAGTGGGTAAGACTGTTTTAAATGGCAGGCTGGCAGATACTGTTGAGTTGTGCTAGCCTAGCACCAGCAAACTCTGCAAATGGAAGGACTGGATGAAAAGTGTTGAAAACTGTCTCCACTGATAAAAAACACACTGGCTAACTTGGAAATAAGGTCTTGTGTCCAAAATTCTGAACCACCCCTTTAAGTACAGTACTTGAGTAAATGTGCTTAGTTTCTATTCCATCATGGGTCATGTCAATGAAGCCAATCAGACACAGTCTATCATATTGTGATCTTAGCCAACACAACCTCCAGATCAACTGTCCATCTGCCACGGGCTGGAGGTCGTCAGGCAGCATCCAATGACTGCGATGGATATGTAAATCGGTGCCATTAAGGCACTCTTTCTTTAATTAGTCTTTAGATTTCATGACTGAGTGCTTCCAATTATGGATCAATGTCTCATTTCTGCACACAGACCTCTGGGTGCGTGGAGGCAGTTTTCCCGTTACAAAATGCTTTATAATTTCTCCTCTGCCAAGACGGACGTTCACATTACACTCCTTAACTGCTGATCAATGAGAAATTCTGCTGCTGTAAGCCTACTGATATGTGTATAATATGCACTGGTAGATGTTTTTATTCTATTTATATATATATATATATATGGAGCTGCTCAGATTTCAACAAAAATGCAGTTTGATTTATGGAATGGCCTGTCTGGATTTTAACTGTGGATGTGTGTATAGTTGATGCGGTGTGTACGGGAATATAGGGCAGATCTGTGTGTGTGTGTGTGTGCGTGTGTGTGTGTGTGTGTGTGTGTGTAATTGCCCTGGTAGTAATTTAGCACTGAGCTCATTAAATGGTGCATAAAAAGAGGGCTAAATTCTGCTTAATACCTAAATGCACTCCTGACTGGGAGTTATACTGGGAGGAGTTGCTGACATAGCGCTTTGAGACTGTAAAATGCTACTCATGTCTTTTGAAAATGGCCATTAGGGTCCATGTTCAGTTCCTAGAGCCTGTTAAAACTGTTCGGGGGTTTTAGGAATCCAAAATGTTGACTACTTTTATGTTAATTAGCTTGAGACAGGCATTGTGTCCACAAGCAGTGCTAATGCTCTTGTAGAAAGGGATTTTCTAAAGGCATTTATAGAAGAGGAAAGCCTTCAAATTTCTGCTGCAGGTAGATTGTATGTGAGAGAAGTCAAGTAACTTATTAGTTAGAATCTGGAACATGCAAGGTTAAATCCTTTTCTCAGTTTGACTATTATTCATGTCACGTTATTCACGATTTTGTTTGTGTCCACAAATTTACAATATAGGCTATTTTTCAATTCAAGATAAATTCAATAAGTAATCAAATAATCTGTGTTTTGAAAGGATACGAAAGCAGTCAAATTCTCATTACAAGGGCAGCCTTTTTAACAGCTTTTATTGTTTGATGCCTAGAACATAGGCAACCATTTGCATAATCAGTGATGAATGTGCAGTGGAATGTAAGAATTTCTTGGAAAGAGATTGCATTTAAAGTCTCTCTGCACATTTGGAAGCCAGTCTTTCTACCAGCTGTGCATTAAAACAATGTACGCTAATGGAAAACAAATTTTTAATACCAAAGTGCGTGTGTGTGTGTGTCACCTAGATTTATTGTGACACTCTGGATTAAAACAGATCTCATAAGGACTCCTGAGAAGGAAAGAGTTGTGCAAGAGCTGACTTTCTATCACTGCCTCTCACCCCTGTGATCCTCGCCACTGCAAGGTAAAAGGCAATCATGCCCACACAGCCTCACCAACACTGTAATTATCACAAAGCAGCTCTGTCTACGCAAATGTTTACACGGAACAGCAGGAGTCTGATTTTCAGTGAATTTAACTTAATTAAAGGGTACGCATGTGAACGTATGCTTGTGGGAGTGTACACTTGGACATTTGGTGCACATGCATTGATTTTTGTTTATATTCAGGATTATTTTTGGGGGCTTTATGGCCTTTCAATTGATAAGATAATTTGAAGACAGGGAAGGTGAGAGAGAGGGAGGGATGACATGCGGCAAAGAGCCGCTGCCAAGGGCTTGGCCTACATGGGGCGCACTCTACTGGGTGAGCTAGAGGTCGCCCCGTACATGCGTTAGTTACACTGTTACAGCAACACATGACTGTGTGTGTCATGCCGTCATTTTTAACACCTTTATTAAAAAGTCTCCGCTGTAGTTACATTTCAATCTTTTCTTTTTCATAAGACGCAGGCACAGATCTTGCTTGGCTGTTACAACAAATTTGATATCTGACTCTGCCACTGACCTGTTTGCAAAACAGATGCTGTAATATTGATGCCTCTCCCGGTCTCTTTTGACACTTGTGTCTCACTGAGTTGGAGCTTAACTTTACACATACGCATATGTTGCAATAGAGCACAATTGATGTGATGGTCTGGGCACTTCTGGTCAATGACTATTGTGTGTTCTCCAGGTTCTGTTGCCATGCCAACGGTGGCAGAGCTGAAAGGACCCCAGGTTTTGCTGGTCTTTAAGGACTTTTCCAAGGAGGACAGGCGCTGCCAGTGTCACAGCACCCGCAGGTGCAAGGGCAGGCCCGGATGGTACATGATGTCACCCGCACAATAACCAGTGGGAGCGTGTAGCCAGGGGAGGGGAAAGGGAGTCTTTATCTGCAAAAAACATTTGCATCAGTGCCCAAGGGCTCAGTGTCTGCTGCCCTCTAGTGTGTGTGTGTGTGTTTGTGTGTGTGTGTGTGTGTGTGTGTGTGTGTGTGTGTGTGTGTGTGTGTGTGTCAGGATGAGGTATCAGCAGCCTTGCTGGCGGTTTTTCTGTGGTTATTGCCTGTTATCCAGCCTTGGGATGAATGCTTTGATGTGGGGAAAATTGAGTGTAACTGTCGGGACAAGTAGCAATTTATTATATTGCAATTTGCTATTTAGATTAGCTGTGCTATGAATGAGACAGATATAGAGTGCAAGTGACTGGGAAGTGATGTCTGATGCATAAAGGTCTGAGGTCACCGGTGATAATAACTACCGTCATTAGGGATCCATTACACCATGAAGCCTACTTCAGCTGATGGACTCTAACGATGTCGCACTGCAGAGAAGCATTTCGTTTTGATGAGACAGTTGTTCATAGGGTGCATTTCATTAGCTCTAAGATGAGATTTTGTTGTCTGGGAATTGATATGCTACTGGTTGAGCCCAGGCTTACAGACAGCACCCTGTGTCCCTCAACACAATCTGGAGCAAGTTAAGAAACAAATGTAATAATGGAAAATTCCCCTCATGCACCCCGCACCTTTCTTGCCACAGCACATTGTTCTACTGATAAAATGTACGTGTAAAATATTTACATATGCCGACCAACCTGCTAACTAAACATTTTATTGAAGTGGCCGTACATCATTTAAGTGATACAAATTAAAAGCAATTTCCAATATCCATTTCAAGGCCAAGTTAGCAATTTACAAAGACTGAATTCTTTTTCCATGTACATTTGATCAGCTTTGTGACAGTTTGCATTACCTGAGCGGGGAGAAAAAGAGAGAAAAAAGAACAGTGCTAATTGGAAATTTATCCCTTTATTGGGCTTGATGCACACAAGAAGCCAGAAGCTCCTGGTTTGCACCATGATCCATTATAATCGTATAATTAATAGTACTCAGCCCTTTTATCTGTGTGCACGTCAGAAAGGGGTAACGAATAAATGATTAAATTTAAGGGAATCCGATGCCTATTATAAGTGTGTGTTAATTCAGGCACCGTAGGTTATTTAAATGTAACAGCCTAATCTTTTTTTATGAGCTCCTGGAGAATAAGATAAATAGAAATGGCATTTACCAGAATGTGTTTCTTGTCTGTTGGGAAGGACAAAGCAGTACGTTGCAGAACACCTTTTTGAAGGCATTAGTCATTTGTGTTTTTTTGTTTTTTTTAACTGATTGTGTGTAAAGCACTTTGCCTGTTGCTGAAATGTGCTACACAAATAAAGCTGCCTTGCCTTGACTTACTGTATTAGAGCTTTTTCTTATCATTATAGTATGAAGTTAAATATGTTGCAAAAGGTGAGAGCTTGAAGAATACGATGTGAGAATTCGCAGAACAAAACATCTGAACTTTTATGTTAATGTTGGCTCTTGTAAAAATAAAATTTGCACTTGCAAAAATATTTGCGAATTTGAAGTCACAGGGTTCCAACATGTGAGTGTTAAATTAATATATATTACATTGTTGGATTATTAATATTGATTCATGAATATGATTGATTTGTGCGTAAATATAGCAGATAACTGTTGTAGTTGGCCGACAGAGCTAAATATAACTACTACATCTACTGTTGGATACTTTAATCTGTAACATCTATACAAAATATAAATTTTCAAAATTACTGATTAAGAATGTAGATATTTTTATCTTATGTAATCACTTAACAAACAATACACTGGGACACAGGAATACGTCCCAGGACAAAAAAGTAAGAAAATAAATAAAACACAGAGAGGTAAGATGGGGAGAGGGAGACCTAACAAAAACACAACTGCAGTACAAAGCTCGCGGCTCACCTTACAAGACACACAAAATCAGACACACAAAAAAAAAGACAACTAAGCATGTAGTTGAGTAGTACACAAAGATGCAGTACACTATTTGAGCACTTGAGTACTTCAAACATCTATTTACAGGTGGTAGTACTTTGTATGTGAAAGAAAGTTGTATAAAGCCCTTTATGGCTTCAGAGGGAGCGTTGTGTCTGAGTACATTTCATTCTGTTGCACAGATTTTGACTATTTTTATTTTAAAACTGTCCTCCATAAGTCCGACAATGTTATAGAAGTGCAATGCTGAATTGGTGGAGTACTCTTCTAACTGTGAACCTCAAGATTAGTCTGGATCAACAGAAGTACAAAGAATTTCCAGGATAATTGGAGCAGGATATCCTTACCTTCCGCTGTTTTGTCATTTGCTTTTGGAAACAACAAACTTCAAGCTATCGAGCCACACGCTGAAGATGGCAAGTTTTGAGGAAAATTTGCTTAGTTCTTTCAGGTAATGATTGGTAAGTTTTAAAAAGACTACGAATGTTGATGTGTTGCCGGTTGCTGCATCCAGAGCTCTCCACTTTTACCCACAGGGTTAACATCCAGGATCATAGTAATTACAATTATGTCCTCTACTTTACCCCACAACCATGCTTTCCTCTTTAAATATTTCATCTGTATTCCTGTTTAACATCACTGGTTGCTGTACAAATTGTACTGGTTATGCTCAGGATAATATGTCATGGCACGACAGTGAGGAATGTACTATTCTCAAGACGAATTTTTGTGTTGAAAGATTTACGCTTCCTCGTGTAAAGAGGATATTCTGTTACCAGAATCTATGTTTTTTTACCCCATCACTATCCTACATCCTCAACTCAACATTTAAAAACAGTGAGCTTTTTTTGTTTTGTTTTTTAAAGCCCAGTTTAAAATATCCTCTAGTTTTGTTTGGCCAGGTTAGGGTTGTGTAAATGAACGTCAGTTGACGCACCATAAATCAAAAGGTATTGGTTTAGTGTGTTGGAGGAAACGATAGCAACATGAAGGATGCTCTGGCTGGTCTGATTGTATCACCGATCTTTCACGGCAGCCTTCATGTAGGAAACACTTTGACATGTTTAAAAACTGGAATCTTGCACAAGCACACGGATCCATATACACACACTGGAATGCTCATGGAATGTGCCCACACGCCCAACACAAGCCTATACATTCAAAAGCAGCTTGGTATTAAAGTTTAATCAAATGTAAAATTGGCGTAGTTTTTTGATGTCATATTGACAAGTTAATGTTGGGCGCCGGTGGCTCCCGTCAGCAGGCACTTACAGAGGGATCTTTATAGCTTACATCCTGGAGAGCACTCACAGACTGCAGGAACGTATTGCTGCTGTCAGGTGAAAGCGAAAAAAGGTGCTTCGAATCTGGTTTTGTGTCTAACCTAGAAGTAAATTCGATATTTTTTAGCCAAGGCATACTTGAAATTTGTTAGAAACTGTCTCTGAATGTCATTCTTCACTTCTTTGTGTGAGTTTAATCATCTCTTAGGCAAACAGTATTTTAACTGAAAAACTATCAATAAAAACAAAGAAATAGGAAATCCTTTGTTCAAGAAAGTTATCCTTAATAGGTGAAGATTACAACTCTCCTCAGCTACTGTTACATTTTCATATTACCTAGTAGTGATCAGCACGTTGTTCCAACAGACCTTAAAAAACATATACTTTTCATCCCGTTTGACAAAATTGGTCATAAACATTATATAGACTTAAAACTGAATATGCTGTGTCCTATCTATTGTGTTTTTTTGCACTTATTTCTAAATCCTCACATGAATCTACTCCACTCTTTCATCATGCAGTAAATTGTCTGTATTCTTGTCTGCTTCCCCTCTCTTCTATCTGTCTCTAACTCTCCTGTGGCCACTACATACAATATATCACTGCATAACCATGAACCTTGAAAGCCACAGAGGCAGCTACACCTCGCTGACATTTATCACTATTATACTCCTTCCTTTCTTCCTTTTATTTGAAAGTGTTTCAGGGGGAGTTTACGCCTTTTTTCCACTCTTCTCCCTATCTCACTTTCTATTCTGGACAGGGCTGAATTGAGCAGGTCCATTGGGTACAGGTTTCTGAGGGTGCTTTTCCTCCTACACTACGCTCCACCCCCCCCCCCCCCCCCCCCCCCCCCCCCCCCCCAAATCTTCCCTCATGTACTATGTACTTTCTTAAGAAACATACTGGGTAAGAAATCTTTGGAATGTAAAGATGGACTGGCCATACAGTTTCCTCTGCCTAACTTGTAGAAGTTTTACTTTTGTAAAGCTCTCCATACTCAAACTATTCTGTGACATTAGTGCGAGAACTAATATGGCCATTATAATAAGTATCCATTGTTTCTTCTCTTTACTTTTCAAATCAATGGGGTATACCGTTCACCACTGTCTGCATTGACATTTTGGACTTTAAATACATTCTGAGTCCTAGTGATTTGCTTTATTTGCATAATGGCTAATCAGAAAACTGGGACAGTGACCCTTAAGGACTTTGATTTTTGGTCAGATCTCCCTCAGAAGAGAAAGTGTGCTTCTGCTGTGACCATTAGGGTACTTTTTGAAAATCAGGCCTAAAAAGAGGCTCTGACCTCTGAGGTGGATGCTTGTTGGAATTGGCCCGGCATAATTGACTACACCTAGACTATTCCGTATCGAATACAGTTTGATTAACAACCCTTACTCTTCCTTCTAGTTTTAGTTTATTTTTATTTTATTTCTGTGCCATGTCAAACATTTGGCCCATCCCATATGAGATAACAAGACAACACTACTTAACAGACGTCTTCAGAAACAGAAAAAAACTGAACAAAGAAATATCCACATCATCATCTTGACATATCTTTTTTCTCTTCTCCAGCGTTGCTTTTAGAATCCATACATGTTTATAAAATTGATATCTGTTTTTATCTTACTAAACAAAGCATAACAATGTTCACAATTAAAAGAAAAGTAGAAAACAAAAATGAACTCATTTTCGATATTATTTGAGCAACACATTTGACGGAGACGCTTTTCTTCTTCTGTCATAATGTTTAGTTAACATTACTAGTCAACTGTTTCCGTGTCTGCTCTTTGATTCCTCCTCCTGTCCTTCCCATTCACCTTAATTCTGTAGTTACAGTAATGTGTTCTGTTTAAAAGATAAAACATACCAGGGTTAGGTCAGTAACAGTCAGGGCCGTAGTTACCATAGAGGTCATGCCTTTTTTCTTTTTTTTTCAAGAAATCCTGGGATTAAAAGTAACTTGAGTAGGAGTTTACAGTCTGTAATAACAGTCCAAATACTTCAATTTTAGAGGTTTAAGACCAGAAACTTGAATTAAAATAAAGGGATTTCTTAATCGCAGCATTATATTCCTAGCATTGTGGGGATGTCTTTAAAATATAAGAAGAAAGAAGAACAAAAATCAAATTAGCTGTAAACATATATTTCATTTTTTACCAGTTGTATTACTATACAAATATGTAGAAAAGGACATGTTCCTACTTTCTGTATTTCTAAATGATACGGCCCTGGCAATAGTGGCGTGTAGATGATCAGCATTTGTTGTAGAAATAACAGAAGCAAAAGCAATTTTGAAAGCTTTAAGAATACAGTACATGCACGTGCTGCACCACTTGTTGGTAAGATGTAAGAAGTTAATGATATCTTTGTTTATTAGTCTCTTAAATAGAGAGGGACTTTCTACTTTTAACAGCTGAGGCTTATGGCAGAGCTGGTATTTCTCATGGCTTGCTAACACGATTGCATAAAACATGTCTAATGTACAAAATGTACTGAATTTGACACACTGCAGCTATTGCATGTAGTAGATGGTTGTGTAGAGATGTGAACACGTGTAACTGGCATTGTATTCATAGTCAAGACATTTGTTGCATAATGATGTTTGTATTAGATTCAGACAAACTTCGCCTAGCATGAATGATTAGGTCCAAAATGTTTGCAGGCGCTCATTCTTGAATGGATGCTCTGGGGTACAGTGTCTATTGTGTATGCACATACATGTATTCATAGCTAGTGTGTGAATGTGTGTGTGTGTGTATGTGTGTGTGTGTGTGTGCGTGCGTGCACGCCTGCATGCGTGCGCTTCGTTGTGCTGACTGGTTTATTGCTGTTCCAGGTGACGGAGCATGAGAACAGCAAAGCTTCAAGGTACTGCTTTCAGGCACCACTGAAGCCACAAATTTGATTATTTTTTTCCCTCCACAAGTAGTATAGAGTTGCATGAGCCCCCCCCCCCCGTCTCTCACACACGCACACACACACAGCTGCCTCACACTACCGTGGACCACATCTCTTGTTCCAGCAGCCTCCATTATGCATCTTCGTCTGCCCTTCTGTTTCCGTTCAACATCAGAAGCGTTACGTGCTGCTCTGCTGAGGTCTTTTATGGCCCTTCGTGGTATGCATTCTACATCTCACTTTATGTGTCTAATACATAAAACAGACAAAAGTCCGGCCTGGGCTCCAAATGTTTTACCAGACGATATTCTGTTGTTCTAATGTTAGGACTACATAAAAAAGACAGATGTCTAAAACAATTGATCTACAAATTGAAAAATCAAGAAATTGGACCTAAAAATGTCATTTCATTTATCCTTCAAAGCCTCTCTATCTATCTGTCTCTTATTCTCTATTCCCAATTGGGTTAGGCATTGGGCATGCGGATTCTATCACATCAGGGGGAGATTAAACAAGAAGTGTCACAATGACACAGTGCGTTTGATAATGGAACAATAGAAGCTCTTTCAATAACAACTCTTTCTTTCTAGAAATCTGCTGAAAAGGAAATTCCTCCAATAACTTTGTCCTGTTTCTGTTTATTCATTTTGACATTTAAATCTTTCTTTAACCCGCTTGCAGCCCAAATTCAATAGCTCTCTAACATGCTCCACTGAGATGAGATGGAGCCGAATCACCTCTGCCAAAGAGCTTTTTAGCCTGTGTTCTTAGTGAAGACACAAGCTGAACAACACAAGTTTGGAGTTGTTGATGGAAGATTTGGAAACAGCATGCGGAAGAGAATAGGATTAAGTTAAATATGGCTGACTGTTTATGTAAACCTGAAAAGTTTCCTGCTTAACACGTGGTTATTTAGCCTTTATATATTCACAAAGTAGATCTGACACTCGTTGATTAATCATTTTGATTGACAGAACATTCATCTGCGGCTGTTTGGATAACTGCTTAAACATTTAAGGTAATTTTGAAGCAACAATGTTAAACAACAATTTCTATTCAAACTTTTCTGTTGTCAGGGTCTGATTTTGCTGTATCATAAACTAAATATCTTAAAGGGGTTGTACTTAATATTCAGAACAATAATATAGCAGTAAGTAAACAGCTGCTATTTTAAGATATAGGGGAGTAATGGTGTCCTGGGCAGAGAATAAAGTCACTCTCCGAAGTTCTTTGTTTTGACAGCCGGTCCGGCCTTGTGTGCAAGTTATTGGATGTGAGTGCTTTATGTGTCTGTATCAGACGAGGGCCGCGGCAAAGTGCCTGTAATTGACGAGTTGGGATAACAGTCTGCAAGAACTATGTGGAGGCAATCCCATGAACATAGCGTACAGCTCCTTCAAGCTTTTAACAGATTTTCAGCCAAAACAAGCCATTTAAAAACATCACCCTGGGCTTAAGGAATTTGCATGGGCATTTTTTTTATTAAACAGAAAAAGTAACAGTTGGACATTTTAGTAAAAATGCTTATTTGTTTTTTATCCAAAATCATGAGAGGATTGATTCCACACTCCTATATGTTGGGTAATATATAACATATTCTCTTTGTGACAGCAAGAAAACAGTGTCTCGGAAATTTCCAAACAATGCACGTGTGAGAGGCTACTAACTAACTATATCTGATATTTATGTCAACCATTGGCTTTACATTGTCAAAATGATGTATAAAAAGGCTACACAAAGCATCGTAATTGGTTACATTATGGTGCTAATTCACTCACTGTTGTCACTGTATGTACTACTGATCTGCTGGTGTCGTTGTGATTAATGGGCATCCTGAATGTGCCTAAACAGCAACCTCGCAGTCATCACTCTGATATTCTCTCTTAGTGAGCTGGTTGTCAGCACCTTGTCAAGTCAGATTTCCCCCTCCAGTTGGCTCTCTGAAGCTGGAAGGCCAGCTGCTTCCAACTTTAGGGCCTGTTATCTACCGGGCTCTTCTCTATTGCCTTTAGCCGCCCTCTGGTTGTCTGCCTGGCCTCCGATTCAGTTGAACCACAGCTAGTTTAAAGATATTCATCAGGCTGAGGCCAATTGTGTGGCACGCATCCACAGGCCCTTTGTTGCTAATTGGATTTGACCCCATGCTGGAAGTGACAGGGAAATGAACAGTTTCCGAGCCATGTGATCAGCAGACTCAGAGAGGGCAGGTCGGATAAGGATGGCACGCTGGTATAAATGGTCAATGTCTGTGACTCAACGTCTGAGTCACATTCACGACACTGATGTTTCTGTCAGATTTCATTTTATGACGTATGTCAATGGGGGTCAAGTACAGCAGTCAGTCTAAAAGCCACTGCTTACATGAAGTAAAGAGGCTAAAATGTCTGTTTATTGTTTCCTCTCTTTGCCATCTGCTTTATAACTTATTGGCTAGCGAGATATACAACCTGCAGCAGCTTTGGGTTTCTAAGAGTCGTCATAAAAATGCTATAAAGAAACCCCTTTCACCATGAACAATCTATTTATTAGAGTTGTGGCTTTCACGATTTCTTCCGAAATCACAAACACATTCTCCATAGACTTCCATAGTTTCCACTCATTTCTACGTCATCAAAATCGACGAACGGCCAAAGTGAAAGCATAGTTTGCATGTCTCCTCACACCTCCTTGATCTCCAGTCCACTAGCCCAAGACACTATTTCTTCTCTCTCATTCACTCCTCCACATTTTTCTTTTGCTGTCATCTTTTCAGGTCCTCTTCCAAAGTTGTGTATTTCTGTCACAAAGATTGCTAATTTAACAGCATGTCTGCATGTTAAAAGGAAGCAGAAAGACTATTTTTACAATACAAATCCATACAACCTTAATATTTTGTTGATATTTTTTAATGTAGGAAGAAGAAATATAAAAACCTCATGAAATGTATAGCATTCACAGCTGCTGTTAAACTCTGCCAACTGAATCATGCGCAGGGAAATAATTGACATCCCTGATGGGAGAGGGAGAAAAGTTAATAACAGTCAACTTTTCTTTCTTTTCTGGAGGCTTTTTAACTTTGTGAGGGTGTGACTTTCGCTGTACAGTATAAACAAACCTTTCTGCTGTGCAGGCACTTTCATTCTTTTTCTTCTCTGTCTGTGTATGATGTTTGCCAGAGCAAAAGTCTGCCTGTGCTGTAGAAAGTAGGCCATCTGGGCTGATGGCTGACGGCTGACACAGGTCCTGTGTGACTCTCTCTATTTCTGGACGTTCAGCAGCACATCATCTGTTAATTTTGCTGCCTGATAAACCTTGTGGCTTGACCGCTGTGAGATTAGCATCTGTTTTTTTTACCATAGCATTGTGGGACGGTTATGTAAGTCCATGATGTCGTACTACGCCTTCAGTCGCTCGGTTGCTCTGATTTTTATGCCGTTATGAAATGTGACACAAGTTATTTGGTTGTCACCTTAATTATTCATACACACCTCTGTTGGATGTGAAAATTGGGTTGTTGTGCTCAGCTGCGCAACAAATCTTTCATTCTCTCAGAATAAAACTGAATTATATGATGAAATGTGGAAATAGTGTCAGACCTATGTGAATATGAGAGCAGTGGTTAAAAACATTTTCCATTATTTATCGTTTTACTGTTTTTAGTCCCCTATTCATAATTTACGATGTTAAACATTTGTTCTGTTGTCTTTCCAAGATGTACCTCACATTCTCTCTTTGCTTTACTGAATTTGGCTCTAAAGGTTCTCTTTTTTTCTGCATCATGCTTTACTGTAAAGTATTTTGTACGTTACATTCACCCTCCTGTCCACACAAAGCACCATGTGGATATATTCTTCTCACCTCTCCCTCTCTCCCTCTCACCACGTTTGAATTACAAGAAGCTGTTTTGTGCTGGTGTGTCACAGAGACTATGCATGAAATGTATTGGCCCAGAGTCCAACCATTTGACAGCAAGACGTGGCTAACATATCTTGTGCCATTTCCCGTCTCCTCCGGCTCCCGTGTAAAGCTGACCTTTCCTTCCTCCAGGCTATATTTAAACTCTGAGCACCTGAGACTTATGGCGCCACAGGAAATTTTATTATCAACGCTCTCCATTTATCTGACTTAATTCAGGCCTGCCATAGATCGTGCCAGAGGATGTCATGTATTTTACACTCCGCTACAGCCAACAAGGGCACTGGTGACGAACCTGACCATCAACACCTTAGCAGGGGTGACACCTAGTGAAGCATTCCTTTGAACTGCTCTGAGGACCCGCCATGAGATGATTCTATTTACGGTGAACATCACCTGTGGAAAAATGTGAGAGGAATAAAGGAAGATGGGTCTGTGATATTATCTGTGAAGAAGGGGGTTTGCCAGAGAGCCAAACACAAAACGACTTGACATTTTGCAATCTCAATCTCAGATGTTAAGATCACACAGATCACAGATTTCAGCCACATTCATCAGCTACACGTACTGTTACTCGTCATTAGAGCAGATAATCGGTAAATGAGCTCACAAACACACACACAAGCTAGTCATATGCTTAATTATTCACTGACTCTTTTTTTCTTTGCTCTGGCAGGTCTGATATGGGAGTTCAGAGAGTTCTCCAGGTGGATCTGAAAATGGAAAGCTTTCCGGAGCCGCTGGGTAGCCGCTGGATGGCCTGGCAGGTGGAGTACCCGGCCAGTCGTGCCACCACAGAAGAGGCTGAGACAGAGATCCAACTGGCACAGGAGGACCTAGCGGGTATCGTGCCGCTGGCCATGGTGAGTTGAGCCACTTCAAGCTCAGTTCCACACCAAAATAGATGGATGATATATATCCTATCACTGACTGTGAAATGTTGAGCATCATATTATTTTTACACTTTGAACAACATAATATTACCATATGTTTTCTTTGAGCACATTAATGAAATACTTTGCATTGGAGATTGGAGAATTGGAGATTGGAGAATTTCATGACTGATGGCAGCCTGAAGCAGACTGCAGTCATGAGCTGCACATGTTTTGTGCATATTATTTGATTTTATTACTAAACTTTTAAATAGAAAGCCGGTATGCAAGGGTGTTTTTCTTGCGGTATATATACATATACCAGTACATTTATCACATACATATACCAGTACATTTTATTAGTTAAATGTTGTCAAGCCCACAAACAGTGGCACACATACAGTTTATTGGTTGCTTCTTAGCAGCGATGGAAAGTAATAAATCAACATGAACTTGTGAGTTAATATAAGAGAAACTCCGACACTGTATTTCATAGGGAAATTATGCACTTTGCTGAATTACATGAATCCAACAGCAATAGTTACTACTTTTTCAGATCAGGAGTTTTAAATGCAAAACATCTGATGAATTTATAAAACAATAGACCCAAGTGCATGCTGCACCTGCCTGCCTACACAAACCGGAGGTGCCTATGGGGGCTATCCAATCTTTAACACACAAAACCAAATAAACAAAACACTCAAACAAAACTAATTAGAAATACCTCCTACACTACTCTAATAATATATCAAGCCTGTTTAGGCTAAAAAACAACCTTGTTACTAAAAAATACTAATTCTAGTGTACAATTTAAATGTTTGAAATCCATCACTAAATTAAATGTATGGTAGTTTTAATTTAGGGATTATCTCACATTCCCTCTGCATTACTCCAAAGTATCCCTAAGGGTACTATTACCCCCATTTGAGAAACACTGATATAACAGATACACAATACCACTCTTCCTTTTCCTTTATTTAAGTATAGACAGGGGCGATTCCAGGATTTCTTACATGGGGGGCCAGTCAGGGGGGGGCCCAGGGGATTTTATCCGAAACCAGCATAGAAAATGCGCTTAGAAATTTAGGAAATATTGGATAGGATAGAACACTGCAATGTAATTATGCTAAATAAAACCCATTCATTCACATTCATTAGTAATTTCACTTGTTGTCATCACAAGGGCAAAATGAGGTGCAATATGTTTACAATAAACTTTGCTGAAAACCTTGCTCTACACAGTTTACAGATGACAGGAAACAGATCAGGAATAAAATTGCAGTACACAATTTATTTCCTACAGCAACAAGTGCTCTACAGGTAAGTTCTTCCAAACTGGCCTCAAAATTTCAACAAAGTACACAAAACCAAAATCCAAAAACCACTATAAAAACCCAGAAGACATGAAAGGGGGAAAAACCCACCAGCAAAAAGCAAGACAGAGGATGACTGGGAGTGAAGACGATGAACCAACAAGAGAAAGATTAAGAGTAAATACACAAGGTAACGAGGGTAGTAACAAGAGACAGGTGACACAACAGTTACAACAGGTGGGCAACATCAGGTCAGGGCAGACATCACAGGGGCGGGAAAACATGACGGTGGGAAGTCAAGCAAGATATGAAACAGAGAGAAACGGGCCCTACAAAATAAAACAGGAAACTCAAGCAAGTAACAAACACATGGATGAAAAAGAGTAATAAAACACAACAGAGATTACAGAAGACAGTAAACAACAAGGACAAAGGTAAACATTTAACACAATATAGGAAAAGCCACAACTAAAACCACAACCATGAACGTAAATCAAATATATCCGATTGACAGCAATCTGGGGGGGCATCCCTCCCTCTAGACCTGCCCCTGAGTGCATCGCATCATATTCTGAAAACCATGCCCACCAGAGGGGAGAAGAAGCTTTCCATTTAATCGCACTGCGTGAAGGTTCCTCCTCGTCAATTTCGTCTGCTAGCAAACAACATATTGCCTACAAGCTGTTGTGTGCTGATATTCACTACCAATATGTTGTTTGCTAGCATACAGAATTGAGGAGGAGGCACCTTCACGCAGTAGAAGTCACTGGAGAGCGGGGAGTTCTTTTCCCCTCTAGTGGGGGCGGGACTTAAATGCACTCTGTTTCTGTATTTTGCTAATAATATGTACATTGACTTGTAACAGAGTACTTGTACATTGTATTATTACTACTTTGACTTAAGTAAAGGATCTGAATACTTCCTCCACTCACTGCTGCCTAGCTAGAAAAGGCAGAGCCATAACGTAGATGTGTCCGTGCAGACTGTGTTTAGGAGTAGGGCCAGGGGAGAGCATCTGAAGCTCCCAGAAGGCCTCACATGGGGTCCAGAATCTGGCTGGGGCCCGAGGGCACGCCTGGAGCTGTGTGTCTCCCTCAGTGAGGCACAGGTACTCTGCTGTGTAAATTGAGCTTAGCTTCCCCTGTAGAACTTCAAATAGAGAGCTTTGTTCAGCAAACCAGAGTGCACTGCTTCTGATTCAGATCAAGAACATTCAGGTGAAACAATTGAGCGACATCGAAACGTGTTGACTATAGAGACACACGTGCTGGCGCTGATTACTAAACCAATTTTTTTTAACCCATTTCTATTTCTGTGTCTTCTGATCTGCATGATACAGACCTGACTGCTGTGTAACGGTTATTGTCTGAGTAATGCCCGCAGGTGCGTAGATAATAGATGCATGTGGGTGGCTGTTCCTGAATTCAGAGAAATGTGGCACATCCATACCCACTGATCCATTCCCTGGATAATGAAAAACAATGTGTTCAATGCTGCAGTATTGTGCCAGTTTTTTCTCTCACATCCTTTTCATGTCACTGATGTGTCAACAGCCTGGTGGCCTTGCTCTAGGAATACTTGCTTCCACAAATGATTGCAAAGTTGATTTGCATGATTATCTCGCAAAGGCTCTAATCATAAAGAGAATTGAAAATCACTTTTTTAATTAAATTGGTATTTGATATCTTTCAAGTCAGTCAGTCAAATACTTCCTCATTTGTAAAAGTGAAAGCAGATGCAAAAACTAAAACGCACACTTCAATCAATCCTAAAACGGCCCGCCTTTACATATTCTGCTCATTTTCACATAAAAGAAGGGATTTTAATGGTTCACTATCAGAGGTGTCAAAAGTATTCACATTCCTTACTCATGTAGAAGGATAGATACTAGGGTTTAAAAAGAATTCTGTTTAAGTTGAAGTATCAACTCAAGCTTTTTACTCAAGTAAAAGTGTAAAGGTACTGGTTTTAATCTATTTAAAGTAGGAAAGTAAAAGTAATGGTAATAAGGGGGTAAAATATGCTTTTTTAAAAATTAGACAGCAAGTATTGGAAACCATTACTTTGTGGAGCTTGAGGCGCATTCCAAAGGACTTGTTTGAAAAATGATTCCAGGTACAGCCAGGGATGTTGATGGGTTGGCTGGTATTTCTGGCTACCAATCTCCTTGCTGGTGCTTGGTTGGGACATTTCACTTGCGTTTCCTTGAGTCTCTGCCACGGACATCTTCGTACTAGGCTACATACGTCTGCTATTTCCTTGCTGGTGTGTGACGTGATTTGTGTCATGTGCAGGTGCAATGGATTGCGTACAATCTAATAGGGTGTCGGAATGTTATAGGTTTATACTTCTGAAGGTAAATGGCACGATTTACCTGGATAGGAGTAAAGAGGCTATATTTAAATTGGAAGGAGTAGAATTAAGGTAACAAAGTATTTGTACTTCATTACTTGGCACCTCTGCTCACTATAAATCAATTTTTGCAGTGGCAAAAAGCCATCTCAATTAACCTGATATTACATTTATTTGCTATACTTGGCTAAATCAATTAGGGACAGGGTAATTTAGGCAGGAGCCTCTCAGGAGATAAAGATGATTAGTATTTCATATGTACTAACATGGTGTGTGTGTGTGTGTGTGTGTGTGTGTGTGTGTGTGTGTGTGTGTGTGTGTGTGTGTGCGTGTGTGTGTGTGTGTGTGTTGTATTTCATTATTTTATTTGCATTCTATTTGCTCTTCTTACAAGTGCATCTCCCACACACACAACTTCCCAAGGTGCACAGAATCTCCAGCCACCCCATGGTACTTAACCCACAACACAAATACTTATACATGCCGACACATTCAGAACCCATTACTCTCCCTCTGTCCCTTTTTCTCTTTCCCTCACACACACACACACACACACACACACACGTTTAGGCTTTTTGCAATCTGCATGCACCAATATGGGAGAAGCACACAAGCGAGAAAGAATCTGAATTAGATTACTTGGGATCACTGTGGCATGAAAGCCCCACAGATAAGTTCCTCTCCCTTCCCCCTGCTACACTCCTAGCTGATAGGAAAGAGGAAGCCAGGTGATGTAAGAGCAGTGCCGTCAAACCCCCCCTTACACACACACATTCACACAGGCACATCAAGCCACCCAAATAGCACTTTACAGAAACAAAAATACAGCTTTCTGCACACAGAACTGAAGTCACTAATAGAGTAGTGAAGATGGAGATGTAGCAGAGACCTGGGGCCTCATTACAGAGACTTCTGAATCTGACATTCTTTTATCTGAAGTTAAGATAGAACTTTAAGTAGGTTTAGGTAGAATTTCTTTTCTGTAACCAGGCCCATGGTATACAAAATGGGGGCGGATAGTCAAACGTCCAAAACGATCAGCTTCTTCAATGGTAGGATGTAGTGGTGTGTTCTGTGTTCATAAAACAAATGTTGGATTACTTTAAGCGGGAACATATAATATCATAATGGAAAACCACACATAGTTGTGGTCAGACCTATAACTCAAAGATGTCTGCCCACGGGATACTGTAGATCCAACATCATGTTTTTACTATTTCAGCTCCGGGCTATTGGCTGTTCGTTCTCTAGTCTTCTCCAGATGTACGTCAGGGTGAAAAAAGAGTACAAGTTGACTGACCATAATGCATTTTTCCGCTTTTCAAGGAAATTGATCTGTATATGTTATACTGTACAAGTGTTTCAGGTTTTTAACTTACAAGGCAGCCTGTGGACATCTCTATTCTGTGGATATTTTGTGTTCAGCAACTGATCTGAAATATGATTGATTTATTCCTTTTTGGCATGCTTTGAACATTACTCACTCATCTAGCAGAAACAAAGCACTCTCACATCCCCTTTTTGGCACCATTGGTCGAATTCAGTCTAATGTTTACTTGTGTTTATGCCTCTTGTTTCAACCCCCAACTCCTGAGAAGAAAAGCTCTGAGAGCCAAAGTTATGAGCAGAACATGGTGCTGCACACTGTAGTGTTGATCAACAGTGTTAGCAGTATTACATCACAGACAGTCAGCGTTAATGTTGAAAAATGTTGCTTAAAGGAGCTTTGAAAGAAATATGAATATCCTGCTGCCTTTGTAGTTACAGTTCTCTAAGAAGCATAAAGATGAACTAAAAGCCACCCTCTTTGGTGTCATTGTTGTAGTTTTTTGTGTATGTTTTTCCAATAGTGGATCATTGTTGTGATCAATGATAGCTACAGTTAATTAAGATTACAGATTTAGCAACACAACCCCATACTTCAACGACATTATGGGTCAATTTCCCAAATCAACCTATAATGTCGTAATATAATGCGACGGTAAATAGAACGTATGATATGTTCTATTTATCATTGCACAGTGGCAGTTTAGTCTAATTAATTCTAATTAAGGTAAGGGTTGGTTAGAAATGCCAAAATGGATGACCAACTCTTTTAAAATCAAAATTGAACAAAATACAGACAAGCTAAAATACCCCATTGGATGGATGGTCTTTTTCTCCTAAAACTAAATCAATGTTTGAAGACCGAAACAAAAGACAACATTTCAACAAGGTGGGGCAGGACACATATGAAGCGTTGTAAACTTAATGTGCGTGCATGCGTCCGTGTGTGCGTGCGTGCGTGCATGGGTGCGTGGATGGGTGGGTTTGTGTGTGGGGAGGTGTATATGTTATGGTATGAGCATGCCTGATAGTGGCTTAAGATCCTGTGGAGTAGAGGAATACTGTTACAAGTAGGAGCTGTACTCTGATTGGAGAATGAAATTACACAATATGATAGTATATGTACTACCTCTAGATGGAAACAATACAAATAATTATTTGAAAAAAATTCTAAACACATAGTAAATGTTCTGAAACAGAATTACGTTTAAGCAACAAAAATACTTTGTTTGGCTTGGTAAAACATCAATCTAGTCTATATCCACAATGTTCCACTTCCTGGATTGCTCCGCTGTCGCTGGAAATTTTGCCGGTTTTCACATTTTTCGGCCAGACGTCTGTTACTTATAACTGTTCCTCAGATATCTGCAGGACTATCTGTCCAACCTGTGTTTTCTGTTCCACGACTAAAACAACCTTTGACAACATGTTCCACCAAAACAAGTTCCTTCCCGAGGCTATTTTGCAGCCACACCGTGGCTCTGCCCGGGTTCTTACTGCTGCCCATGACGACTGTGATTGGTATGAAGAATTGGCAATAAACCAGAGTACGTTTTTTTCTCTTCCCAGAATGCTGTGTAGACTAGTCAGACCCTGCTCCACAGTGCTGTGAAGGATGGTCTGGCAAAGCAAAACTACTAAAAACGAGGATCTAACGGCAACGTCATTGACATCATTGTTAAATATGGATTCCGTAAAATTTCCAAATGACAGTTGACTTTTAGTTTCACATGGGATGAGAACCCAGGCCTCCTGACTGAGAGTCTTGTGTTTATTTGACCCCCTACCTCCTCACACGGAATTTGACGCTTTTACACTTTGTTACCTCACTTCCTCGTTTGCTCTCTCAATAATTACTACAGTCACAAAGATCGCCACCTAACAACGAAACCTAATTCTGGGTGGTAAGCTGCTTGCATAACCGACTGATACAGTTTTCTGGGTGAGGGCAGACTTAGATTAAAGAAATAAGAGCACAGGAGAAAGAGACTTAAGGGAAGAAGGGGGGTGTTTTCAAAGATAGCAGAGACAGAGAGAAACACAAGCAAATTCTCCACTCTTTTTAATCTAGTTGAGAGGGGAGACTTCACAGAGCATGCTGAAGGCATCTGTTGACACAACAGCTCTGTGGTTTTGCTCTAGAAGGTCCTTTCATCTGTAATTAGCACTAATTAGTCTAATAAGCTAAACTGTATTTTGACGCAATGAGAAATTTGCTGTAATTGTGTTTTGACCAGAAATAATCTCAGAAACCGAATGAGGATCCATAACTGATCATGTCTCTAAAGGTTTTAATGTAATAAAACTAATGCCTATTAGAAATGAGAAGCTTATTTTGGGTTTAATCACATTTATGGCCTATTACTTCAATGGCTCCTCATACCCGTTCCCAGACAATTTATGTCGTGTTTTAAATTACTGTGCCTTTGCTGGAATTGATTATTATAAAAATGTGTTTTTATTGCCTTTTCCCAGCCAAGTGATGGGCTCTGCCATGGGTAACACCTCTGGGAAAGCAGTGTTATGATTTTGAAAGACAAAATTTATTTTTGTCCCCATTCCCTTTGAAGAGGGCTCCTCCTGTGTGCTGCCACAGACCCACCTGCATTGGGAGGGCTCAGAGCAACGCTCACCACTTTGTCACCAATTTCAAACCGTGAAGCAGGAGTTCTGCAAATGCAGCAATTATTTCAAAAGCAGAAAATGAAAAGAGTTCTCAAAAGTTTTAGTCAGTTTAGAGTGAGCAAACGCCTGGGAACTCTTTCTATTGACTGTAATACCTCTCGTCTGTCCTGGCTCGTCTTCTCTTTACCTTTTTTTTTTTTTTAAGATCTTTTCGGTTTTTTTTCTCCACCTCTTCTCTTTTCCTATATGTTTTCCAGACAAGCATACATACATATATTAACAATGTACTGTGGATTAATTGTCACCATCTGCCTCCTTGTGTCGCCATCCTGCGTTTCACTTAAAGTGTGAAAGAGCTGTGTGTTTTTTTGGGTCATCTTGAGATGGATCTTAAAGGCAGTAATTGGATGCCTGTGCAGATTCCCCTGCACAGTAGGAGACTGGTCCATTATCTTTTACCATTGTGAAGTAATATGCTGCCGTCCAGGCTGCCCTCATCATCATTACCCATGCTGTGGATGCCTGGTGATGGAGAGGGAGCAAGAGGACAGGGCATACATCATATCTGGCCTCATCAGTCTTCCTGTTCCAGCCGAGACACCAAACTGTGCTCACTCACACGAGCATCTGCAGCCATAGAGATGAGGAGGAATGAAGGCAGCCGTTTGTATTTACGTGTACCGCTCCAATGTATCGTTAAACAATAGATCATCACATTGGCCTTCTCTGGCCACTTCGGGTCTCACATGATAAAGTCATCTATCAACATCCTCCGATGAATGTATTATTTTACCCCTTTCGATTCCATTCCTTCTGTTGCAATGCACATCTTCTCTGCCAGGCAAGCAAGATCAACAGAGCCATTTATCAAACACATAGTTAGACTGAGAGACATGAGCACTTACATGCCAGCTAATCCTGCACAAATGCCACATGGACTCCATGTAATATCATGCAAGTTGTTTATCAAAAGAGCACGTCCTGTACTCCTTGCTTGAAAGTACCTGGTTTTAGTCATCTAATAACCTTGGCCGCTCGGTTCCACTAGTGCTGAGTTGCTGGCGCATGACACTGTTGTTTTAGTGGAACATAATGAAACATAGCTTTTTCTCCACATAGCATGAGTCATACTCCACAGTTTACAATAAAGGGCTGATGGATGGACCCCAAGCGAGCAATCCATTAGCATCTTCTACAGTTTAGAGGCTGATGATGAAGTGGTAGCACTAATTGAGGCTGCCGCAGTATGCACATGTTGGGTACTACGTGTAATTCTAAAGAGGACAACAGATCGGGACAAATGGTCACTTAATCCAGAAAGCGATCAAAGTCCTTGCCGCTGAATGGCTTAACATTTTGCCATCGCAGGACGTAAAAGGTATTCAGAAGGGCTGACACTCGTTGTCACTGTGACTGCATGTATGGCAACAAGTAAGGTAAAGAGAGAAGGTGAACTACTGTACCTTCTTATGACACTGGGAATTACTTCAAAAAAGAACAGAGGTTTAATAGCAAATTCTTCCAGTGTCACTCAGGAAGATATACACTGAAATGCTTTTGTATTTGAAAGTCCTTAAGTTATTGGGGTGGCTTTGTTACCTTTTAAAAACACACTTTGTAACACTCACACAACCTCCCTTGTGTGGTATGTGATTAGAGCTTTAATTTCTGCTGCTGCAGATACAATTTCTGCAAGGCTTGCTCATTACAGAGGCATCAGAAAAGGATCAGCCACAATTAAGAAAGCAAACCTTCCCACATTATTTTTGAAAGCTCCTTCAGCAGTGAAGTCAAATGACTTGTTTACTGTGTTGTTCTCAGAAGATGACCAACAACGCATTCATGCATTTGTGTTGCCCACAGAGAATGGTAAGGAACTGTCCCCTTTGGAAGCTCCAATATTGTAGTTTCTCTAATTGAATGCTGTGAACTTTCGTCCCTGTCACTGTAGCCCTCTTTGTTCTACTAACCCTGTCAATTATGGTGAAAATAGTTTGTACAGGGAGGAATGAGGGGAAAGGCAGGATCCACTGACACGTCAATCTGAGAGTGACAGGCTCGGCACACATCCATACCCCGCATCTCCCCATTATTGCAGACATCCCACTCCACACTCTTTCCAAGTTCTATTCATTCTGACTTTAATCCTGGCCCACTGAGGTTTGGGAGGAATGTGTGTATTTGTTTTTAAGCGGTAATGGACTCTACAGTGGAGCTGACCTTTGTGCCTGCTGAGAGAGGTCTGTGTCAAGAGAGCAGCAAAGCCAAGCTAAGCCAAGCTAAGCTGCCGGTATGGATCTCGATCAGAGCCGGGTAAGGAAATCAGATCAGAGATCAGGAGGTCATCCCCGGCAGGCATGGTTGGCTGTCAAGGAAGAACTCTTCATCGATCCGCTGAGTGTGATAGATATTGGGCAGAAATTGAGCACACTGGCGCAGGCAGGGTTGTTTCATTGCCTTCTAGCCTCTGGGCCCCCCGCTCAATGGGCAAACAGCAGGGGCACCAGTGAGACATCACAGTACTGGAGCCAGCATCAGCCAAAGCATCCTCCTGCTCCCTCCCCTAAGCCCCTGCAGCTCTCTCTTGCTCATCTCTGGGTGAGCAGAGGGTTGGTTTTGTTGCTGGTCAGGCTTTTCTCATTACATTAAGTAATGTAATTTGTAAGCATTTCACGTTTTTTGCTGTATACACCACAATGTCTTGCATTGCCAGAGCTTCCTCCAAAGCACTGCAAATGAGAGTCTGGCTAGTCCACACTAAGGCATGGATACCCGTTTGGACAGATATTTAGAAATTATGGTCGGGTTCGGTCACATCAGCACCTCCACGGTGCACCAAGGTGCCTCTGCAAATAGCCTCGGGAAGGAACTTGTTTTGGTGGAAGGTGTTTACGTTCAAAAGTTGTTTTAGTCCTCCAACAGAAAACCCAGAGTGGACAGATAGTCTACAGCTGTCTGGATTTACCCTGCAGAGATCTGATAAGCAGTTAACCACAGTCCTCAGAGTTTAGAATGCCAACACACCGAATGTGGAAGCTGACGGATATCTGGCCAATATGACTGACATGGCACCTAAGCAATCACGTAATCAAAACATTGTTGATATATAGACTAATGTAACCGACCAAATTACATCGGTACTACAGAGGACCAAATCACTCTAAATCAAACTGTCCCAAATTTAAATTTTGGTACCCGAGAGGACAGTAGCGCAGGCATATCTTTCGATAGCAAAGCTCCGATACTCACACACACACAGCTGTTGTGCAGACGGAGAGTCACTGCAATGCCAGTAAAGCGGTTGCAAGTGTGGTTACACTTCTCAAAATTCTACCCAGACAGTACATAACGACGAGGTGAAAGTGGTCGCAGTATGGTCAACGTTATGCTTCTTCTGTGACAGGCAGGCACCCCTGTGTTGACGACGCCCTGTTGACTGACTGACATGCTGAGGTTGTAGGGCGAGGCAACTTTAATTCTATAGCACATTTTAGCAACATGGCAATTAAAAAAAAAATAAAAGAAGAAGATCAAAATACAAGAATAAAACAGTGCAGTGTAAGAAATTAATAATTATTTGATCATTTGTAAGGACGGGTTTAGAAGGGGAGAGGGAGGTGTTTTATTTTTGTGAAGAGTGTAAAATGTTCTTAATAAATAACAAAATGCTCTAAGTGAATATGACAAATAGGTTCTGAAATTGAAACTGAAATTAGTTAATTAAATGTGTTATTACAGGTATCAAACACAGCGCTTTCAAGCCGCAGAGCAGAGTTAGCTTCCCAGGGAAAACAAAGGAATTTTACCCAGGAAACGCATGTTCCTTGGGACTGTTTTTATCCAAAACAGGATCTTTTTCCTCATTGTTATAGTGCCTAAACTTAGGTGTCGTCACCGCAACTTACCGCCGGCGGTCGCCTAGTTTTGTCGGCTATCACACATATTGATATGCATACATTATTGTCATATATCATATAGACCCATTCATGAGAACATTTTGCCCTGGTGCCTGACCTTGATTCTTCCAGAGCTAAGCCTTAGCTGTTATTTAAATTCACCAGGGACACCCGCTCCTTCCTTATGACCCATTGATCGAGATGTATTACAGGTATGGTATTCATGAGAATTGCAGGGGATTCGTCCTACAAATGTTAAATATTATACTTCCAGCTACGTCCAGCCATGTTTTATTCACAAGCTCCTTTTCTCAGCATGAGGTGCAATTCACGACCACTGGACCCCAGAGGGTGGATCCGTCCCTTCAGCACCAGTCCTCAATAATTCCTAACTTTATCTTTAGAGTACAGACACTAATAAGCCCTCTGACTGTTAATGTACGCATATTATTGGACAGGCGTGTTTATAAGAGATGCCCTCAAGGTGAATGGATGGAATACAGAGCACTGTAGCTGCAGTTCATAAACCTCTACCACTTCCAGTCACACAAAAAATCTCTTTCTTTGCATTCTGTATGTCTCTACTGAAAATAAAACGTTTAAAATAAAACCTTAGATAGAATTTTTGCATTGTGGAAAACAAGTTATACTGTCAATAACCTGTGTAGACTCCTTCAGAATCAGGGACAGTTCATTAGTAGACAGTTATTAATATTTGCGGGGAGATTTGTCTTGTCAGCAGCTTGTCACTGTGACAGTTCCCCGCAGTCAAAGTTTACCCGTTAATCATGTGCACTCATAAATAATTTACAGTTGAGAGCATTTCGATGTGACTAAAACATCAATGAGGTATAAGTGACTAAGCAGCTCAGATGAAGAGTTCTTGATCCGTCATTGGTTGCCCTTCTTCTGAAGTTTGTGAAGGCAACAATACAACATTAATCATTCCAGCACTGAGTCCACTATAAGCTCAGAGGTGTCTGTTCAAGTTTATGCAGCCCTTTTTTTCTTCAGGTGCTGTGAGAAGCAACAGGAAGCAACATTTTTTTGTCTTTTGATGTTCTTTTTCTTACCTTGCTGCTTTCACAGTCACACTGGCCTGCTCATCAAAAGTCAAATTCAGGTGAGACATTCAGAAATACAACGCTTTATTCTTTTATTTCACGCAGAGACACTTCCAGTAAGTGGATGAGTTGAATATTTAAAGCAAAAGGTTATGCATTTAAATTTTTGGAGATGGCTCTGCTGTTTGAGAGACCTCAAAGAATCTTAGCAGCAACCAGGATTCTGTGAATGAATGTAGTGTCATCAAACTTGAGGATGTCAGGCAACCCGCAGAAAATCTTCCTTCCAAAGAACAATAATGCAAATAACCCCCATAATACTACAACTTTTCCGTTTCTATACTTTGATTTAGAAACGGACAAACAAGATATAACTTTTCTATTAGCTAGGTTTTAAAGTTATGGTAGGTACAGGGCCATAGCAGTTTCTACCTGTTGTCAGACTTTATGCTATGCTAAAATAAGATAATCAGCATCAGACTAGCAATGGCCTTCTCATCTAATTCTTGAAGAAAACAAATAAGTGTATTTCACAAAATACACATACACAAACATTATATGAACAATACCAAAAAGCTTAGCACATTAGCTGCAGCAGTGAACGCGTTGGCGTTAGCGTATCAACACAGGAATAGTGAGAAGTGTCAGGTTATCATGGCAGCATTGTACACTTGCTTGAGTTTGATTGTAAATTAAGCTTTTGCCCAAGCAGCTGATGAATGAACCAGTGATTGTGAGGCATGAGAGTATCTGTGAATGCCAATCAGCTCATGAAAGTGCAACTTCAGTACTTTTTCTGAACAAATCCTAAGCTTCATACTTGGCTACTAGGAAACTGCCCTAGGTAGAGCATATTCGTAAATAGGTATCTATCATAAGGGAGTAAGTGTTTTTGCATATAGATTGCAAAAAACTTGTTTTCAGAATGCACTATAACTAGTTACACAAATGTACCATGGGCCACAATCGACACCCGCCTATAACAGCAACCATCCGAACGCTTCAGCTCCTTCACATATTGCCACTTTTTGGGTAGTTGACTTCCGCTCTGTACTGGGAATGAAGTGTCCTTTCTATAATTTCTCTTAACTATGGAATGAGGTACCTTGTGATCCGGGTGATCATCACCATGATCTCCCATTTCTTTCTCCGGACCACACACAGCCAACAGAAATAAGCAGATCAGATCTCTGACCGGCATGTACCTCCTACTTACCATGGGGCTCTTTTTGTTTTACCTACTAATGCCACCTTCATCCAGTCTGCTAAAAAGAAGCAATGAAAAAGGGGGAAAAGGGAAGACCAGAGAGGAACTGGCTCTTTGTTGAAGGAGCAAAGAGCAGGAAGAGTAGAGAAGTACCCTCATTAAAAGGCAGTGTGTTGGCTTCATAACCATCCCACCACTTCAATGCGCTGTCATGCAGTGATGTATCGCTCTGCATGGTGCTACCAAGGCCTTTATTCCCACTCTCCTCCATGTTTCACGCTTCCAGCCAATTAAACACCCACTGGAATAGAAGGGAGGAAGTGCCACATTGAGCATTGAGCACAACGTGGAGAGAGGAGCTGATGAAAGGACATGTCTCTTTTAGTCTGCTGAATAGCTTCAGGACACCGTCTGAGTGGCGTTTAATGTCTACAGCGTATAATTCACCATCCCTCGATTCCCGTTTCAGTTTCCGTACACGTACGCTTGCTTTATCACCATGGGGTAGAAATGTTTATTAGAAGTAGTAGTATCGACCAATATGGATTTTTTAATGCCAATACCGTTTTTTTTATATCATCAGCCTTAGACCAATACAGGCTGCCGATTTTCTTAACAGTATGTGTTGTCTTCCCGTCAAAAACGAAAAAAAGTTATCGCTTTTTCTGATATTTTTTAAATGTTGTGGTTGCTTTTTTTGATGTTTTTTCCAAAGTTATTTGATATTTCTAATGTTGACATTAGACCCGAGGACAACATGAGGGTTAAGCCGATATATCGAGCTAAAACTGCTTTTGCTCTCTCAATTTACATCATACAAATGTAAGCTCTGCCACACTGGATTTGTTTTCGGAATCTGCTCTGCCATTTATTTAAAAATAATAAACAAAAACACAGATCAGTGTTACTTCTGCAATCATCTTACATTCATATCACCAAAATTATAAGTGCAATGTGCATCATAGGGATGGGTGCACTGCATATTAACTGTGCAAAGGTAAAAGGCTTTCATCAACATCCACAAAACAGCCTTGATGATGCATTTCTTGTTGACATATTATAAGAAAGCTATAATCAGGTCATTACAAGTGTCCTTTGTCAACACATTTAAATAATAATTACAAAAACAAGAAAACAACAATCCTAAAAAAGTAGCCACTGAAATAAAGTGCTTGAATTGTGATTTAAGACTATCATGTTGCTAGCGGTGGAGGGACAGCGCATGGTCTGAACGTGAACTGCAGTGTCTCCAGCAACACAGAACTGCCTGTGGACGCCTCTCTGTAAATAATGCGGGGGGGAAACTCATGCCGAACGCAGCAGACGCGTATTGGCCGATGCGATAAACGTAAAAACGCAAATATTGGCCCGATATATCTGTCTATTACTGATCAGAAGTATGAATATTTCATTTAGAGTTGACTATTGGCATACTTATTAGTACCTTTTAATGATTTTGCTTAAGTAATGACATGACAAATCCTAAAGAGTCTTGTGTCCAATTGCACGTTATTAATTATGGTGGTACTAGCACCAGATTGAGTTAATAGGTTTTTTATACCACCTGACTTGTGACAGTTCCTTGCTACAGTTTATCTGGTAAGCATGTTGGCTTAAGGACAGCCAAAACAATGTGGGGCTGACAGGACACCCGAAACACATACACTGTGTTTACCAGCCTATCTTCTCTCTGCTGCGCTATGAATAATGCAGGCCTTAAAATCCCTAACTCAACACTGTGCCTGACCTGTTCATTTGTTCCGTAGCCAGGATGGCGAGGTCGGAATGTGGATGTGTTAGTGCAGGGCAGAAGCAGAGGCTAATCGCAACAGCAGGACCGGCAGCAGCTTTGCTACTTCTCATGCTGCCCATGTCACTCATGCTGACACCATAAATCTCACTTATTTTCAGATCCAACAGAGACACAGGCAGAAATTACGGCCCAGAGCACATTACCACCCAGAGCAGTGTGCTGAATGCTAACAGAGAGATCCTTGATAAAGCAGACGGGCAGTTCTCCCACAGATTATTGAACAAAATCTGTGAGACTTGAGGGGGAAGATTGGCTTGTAAGAAAAGCAACAAAGGTGTCAACGGTTGAGAATCTACAAAGCATGCTGCATGCAAAAAACTTCATTAAATAAAAACTATTAATACGAGCATGTGAATAACTCCATTACTGCCATGTTCTTTCTATGTAAAGTGCTATACAAGTATTAACTTTGTTACCTTGTACTGGAGAGTCATTACTTTGAGATAAGTGCAAAGTTGCTTCCTCACCATTCTAAATAAATGCTGACAAGTGATAGGCTAATTGTTTCAGGTGTTACTAGGCGATGGCTTCTTCTACTTCAACTTGGCCGGATGCTAAGAAGCCATAGCGAGCAACTGCCCCAGGGCCCCAAAACCATCAGGGTCCCAAAGGCTCCAGGATCATTATGTGGTGTATTTTGTGATTTGATTACTTGGGAATTAGTTCTGTAAAAGTACAATTTCAACTGGAATAACAGGAGCCTTAATATGACATCTGCATAATTACATCATCCGAGGATCCATCTTGTACACAGGACCCAATAGTATTTTTGTCCCAGGCCCCCCTAAAGGGTTCATTTATCCCTGATAAAGAAAATGTGTACTGTGTAAGTGAGATAATCGATACATCCCTGCACTTTCAAAAAAAGAATAGAAAGCATCTCTTCCTCACCATCTCTGTTGCAATGCTTGCGCAGAATGGCCAATAGGAATGCTGTGTTTCTATGAAATGACCTGTGTGTGGCCAAAGTCTCCCATCACAGGCATTTTCTAAAACCTGAAAACAGAGCCAAGAGGAAGTGCAGAAGTCTATTTTCTAGAATATTATTGCCTTAAAGCTCCCATAGCATGAAAATGTCACTTTATGAGTTTTTTTTACATTAATATGCGTTCCCTAAGCCTGCCTATGGTGCCACAGTGGATAGAAATGGCAATAGGTGTAACCTGAGCCCTGGGTATCCTGCTCTGCCTTTGAGAAAATGAAAGCTCAGATGGGCCAATCTGGAATCTTGCTCCTTATGAGGTCATTAGGGGCAAGGTTAACTCCCCTTTCTCTGCTCTGCCTCCCCAGAGAATTTGGCCCACCCATGAGAAAGAGAGACATCATTGCTTCCAAACAAGCAAAGTGGCTGTTGGTCATGGCGACATGACCAACAGTTAACCCTGTTACAAGTTGATGAACCACTGAAACGATTTTGTAAACATTATTTTAAGGTACAAAAATGTCTTGAGTGTTGCTAGTGCCTACCACAGCTGTAAGAAAACAAACTACCACATTTGGCACTTTTTAATGTTCTAAAATTCAAGGGCCTTAAAAACAAGTAGGGTGAAGAAGGTACAAAACTAAGGTTAAAAGTTTAGTGAAATTCCCCTTTACGATACATACTTCTCAAATACAAACCCATTCATCTCCAACCATGTAAAATTGTCAGGTAATTTTTTTTCTTCAGTTTTACAGGCCCAAGTTTCATTACGTCTGCTCCCAGACTTCTTCCAGTAAAATGATTGAGTAACACTGCTGATGTGCACCACTGGTCTCCATTTTGTGTTTAATTGTGCTGTCTATGTCTCCGTGTGTGGCCCATTGATGCATCACCGTGGGATCCTGCTGTGGCTTATTACTGCCAGTCCCTGCTCTCTGCTGCTCTCCACGTGCTGGGTCATCTCCAGCTGCTGTAATCTAACGTTAGCCTCCGCTTTCACCAGGTCCCAACCATTTACCCCATCATGTATTATATATGACCTTCTGGAAATGGAGGAATCCCAGCAGACAGAATTCATTTAAAGCAACCCTTGATTTTAAGGGGAATTGAATCAAAGTCAGAGGCACAGGGAGAGAGGGGTTTATATTGCTATATAACACTGTCACAGTCTATAAAATTGTAATGAAAAGCCATTTGAAGATTAAGTGTTTTTTTTTTAGATTCATTGGTATCTCTTGGCTCAACTAATAATCATTTCACTCCAAAGCTGACTGTTCTCAGTAATTGACGCTTACAAACAACCAGGCTCCTTTCAACCAAACTTAATCCTCTCTTTCTTTTTTTTTTCAATGACTCTGATTCACAATCTCACAAACACAGGGGGAAGTCTTTAGAAACCGAGTTAACAGGACAGTGTACACATCTTGTGTACTTCCCTGGGGACAATGGGATACACATGAATGTAGTGACAGTAAGTCAGGCACTGCAGATTGGTCTTGTTGGCGCTTGACAGGTTTAACAATATTGCTCTAAACGATTGTGACATTTTATTCAACAGGCATCACTCCGGAGTTAGGTTTCTCTGTAAATAAGAAAAATAATTGTAGCTACCTTAATAGAATAGCACTGAAATGTCTTTAGTGCATGCAAAGCTTCAATACAGTGCCCAAAAAAGGTGTCTTGGGGTTCCTGCCCATTAAAATGAAAGAAATCCTAGCAAGGCTTTTGTGTGTGTAGATCATCCCTAGTGGCTGAATGAAATAAGCTTACAATGAGATGACTTTGTCACATTGTGCAATTACCTACAGAAAATTATTTCAGGTTCCCAATAGCAAGAAAGCCATGTTTGTCGGACAGTACAAGTATTGAGAAGCATACTTTGACCTCAATGGCTAAGCCGCCCAGAGTTCCACAGTTATGTGTGTTGTGTGTGTGTGTGTGTGTGTGCCTGTGTGTTTAAAGGTTAACATATGGTATGGTCGGAGTAATGAAGCTGTACCATTGAACTTAAAGTTGCTCACTAATACAGCCCAATGGCTTATGTGTACATAGAGCCTAGTTAAGTCTGATTAGCCAGTAGGCTTACACACTAATTTACACAGGACTCAGAGTAGTCTCACCATCAATCGTATACCCTACATTGAATACACTGTATTATTCTGTCAAAATACACTACACAAATAAAAAATATAGTATCTACATATTGCACGGTTTACCTTATTATTGTAATGTCTGTGCAAAGAGTGCTTTGGCTGTCTCGGCTTTTGACTCCAGTGAAAGTCATGGTTAAGTTATTTCGAAATTGTAAATGAATGTATTTTATTGATTCAATATAAATATCAAGAGAAGGCAGACAGCTGCGCACCTTGCAAAACAGAGTTATTTAATCCCTATGAACCATGGTGTGCATAAAAAGGGCTTGAAAGTCTTTAATTTGACTTGGTGAAACCTGCAGAAAACCCTGATATTTATGACCCTGAATCTACAATGTCCTCTTTAGCCCATCCAACCTCCCCGTGGTCGGATAGTTCTCTGCTTTAGGGCATAGGGTTAGCCGGAACTGCAGAGGTTTCACATTGAGAAAAATAGGCCAAGCATATAGCTGAAGGTAGAAATGGCATTCACTAAAAATTCCAAACAAGGCCGTCTGAGACGTAGGAATCTCACCAGGCAATTACACATGCACAAGAGGAGGGTAATCACAACCACCACATAGACTGCACAGAGTGCCTACAAATTGCTGTGGATCCAGCACTGTATGAATAAAAGCTGGACCGACCCGGGGCGGCAACAGAAACACTTAGTGACTTCACATTTGAGTGACGATGCGTCTGGGCAGAGAAGCAAATGATTCATGGAAAAATGCATGCCTATGTAATAGGGCGTGAATCATTTCCACGCATGAAATGTAATTCTTTAAGCATTTAATTTGTCCCCTGTCGATGATCAAGTAAAAATCAAAATGTTATCTGCCAATCTGTAATTTTGCTGACTAGCCAACCACAGTGTAATTACTTTCATTAATTAGCTGGCTGAAGAGTGTGGCGGTAAGAAGAAGGTTCTGTATTTATTCTGAATAGTTCATGGTTAATATTATATTTAGCAACATAACGTGGAATTGGAATTTTTGCCAAAACAATGCAAGTTTTAATGCACTCAGCCCAAACATACTGAGAAAATGTGATGTGACAATGGTAAAAGAAAAACATTTTGAGGAGTTTTAAAAGTGCTACAAACTGGACTGATGAAAAAGAATGCTGCATGTTGCACCTTTTAAAGTAAAGAAAGTCTTTCCAGAAGACGTGTAGGTCTTGTAGACGTGTAGAAGTGTACGGTGTCACAATTGAATTTGAATAAAACATGTCCTTTATGTTGCTGTAACACTGCCCCATACAATGTGCCAACCAGCTGCCATCAGACAGCAGTGTGTGTGATTTCACAGCGCTTTAGACAATAATCACTAATTGAGCACTGATTGTGCGAAGCCTCTTTAGGCCATTTTCGATACTACTTGTTACTTGCACTTTTACAATTTTTTCTGAGCCAGATCATCTGTTACTGGCTGGATTAGAAACCTTCCAGGCCTTTGACCATTGCTGTGCTCATCTCTTTCTCTCTCTTTTTCTGTCTTTAGGACTCTGAGATTTTGAACACCGCTGTTCTGACTGGGAAGACAGTGGCTGTCCCAGTAAAAGTTGTGACAATTGGAATAGACGCCTCTGTCACTGATGTCTCCGAAGCAGTCAAGTGTCGCTCGACGGACGAAGATGTGGTCAAGGTCAGTAAGATTAGGCTACATTATTGAAAGAGAAACAAGCCTCTGTAAGTTTTCATACAACTGTTTTTTTGCACATATTCAGCATAGAAAAACCTGAGTTAATATGCAGAAAATTGCGACAAGGTGCAATGGAAGCCAATTTAGAGGGTAAATCAATAAGCGTGCGACTTAAACGTCCGCTTAGGCTTCACTGAAGAGAAGAAACAAAGAAGCAGGTGAAAACATCAGATCTGTGTTGAGCGATGAGGAGACTGTACAGTAACTTTACTCAAATGAACACATGAAACAAATGCCATCATGTTTTGGATGTGGTTTCCACCACAAGTTTGTCCACTTCTTCAGCAATGGTTTACTGGCAGCCAAGAAATTTTGTCGCCATTGGGAATGCAGGTTAATTTGCAATTTCTTTTGCAGATTTTGGGGGAATTTTTTTTAAATTAGATTAATTTTACTGCCTAATATATGAGATTAATTCGCATTTAATTCAATAAAATAAAAAATGATTTGTGACTTTTAAAATGTGTGTAGTCACTTTGCAGTTTGCAAGTCCATCCTGTTTATTAGAGCAATATTAATCGCAATACCTAGGCAATATCAAATTGAACTTAAAAACAAACAGATATGTGCATTTACTGAGTGACACGATGCAGGTATTGTTTTACAGACACTGCATAGGAACATATGTGAAAACAATACTGCGAGTAGTAAAAATGTGACAGTGACAAGATTGTCTATGTTTAGCACGTCTATATAAATCCTTCAGAAAGGATAAACAAACACCATCAAACAACATGAAAGTGTGTGTTTGAAGTGCAGTGACTGCTAGCAGGTTGCTCAAGTATTTCTTTATTTTTAGAGCCCCTTTCAAACCTGGGGCACAAAGCACAACAGAGTCAAAAGTCCTCTTACAGTTTTATAAAGTTGAGCCCTTTGCTCTCCAACGCAATCCCTTATAATCTATAGAAAGATTCAATGAGAAACCCGAGAAAAAATCCCATCTTTCTTTGGTCTGATTCTAAGTGGCTGAGACGTTGCTCGGTGTACAGCGCCCTGCTTTGCTGATGGCTCCTTCCAAGCCTGTTTACAGTTTGAACCTGTCAACATCAGAAAGGAGAATGCAGCAAATCAACTTAGGTAATGCACACCAAAGAGCAAAAGTGAAGCAAAATCAAACACTAAAATAGAAGAGGACATCTTGCCACATCGATCCACTTAATCATGTCTGATGCGGGAACAGGTACTAAGTTCCGGAGGCAAGTCATCATTTTTTTAATAATCAAATAGCCACAGCTCTCCCGCTGAGATCTTGAGGTCAAAGCATTCATCCTGCATGCTCACTGCTGCTCACTCAGGGAAGTTTTTCTCTAATCATAGCCTGCAATGGTGTATGTAAACATGACTAATTCATCTGGTTTTGACCCGGGGAATTAGCGAGAAGTAAACACAGAATGACGTTAAACCTGAATAATGAATCACTATGCACATTAAATGATGCTTCTACTCACTGGTGTTCCTATAATTAAACGGAATTTGAAACCTTAGGTCACATGCTTTTTCTTTAAACCTCTTTGGGGATTTGTCTTGTTCAACCAAATTTTGTCTGACATTTATGGGCGGATGAAAGGTTCTGCCTCCATTATTTTGCATGTGCATGTTGATCTTTCTGGATTTGTAGTTGGGACAGCTCAGTATAGGGCCAAGGTATAAAGCCAGGTTCACTGTATAGACTGTGTTGGTTGTGGCTGACAAAAGGACAGCAGGACCAAATGGCTCATCTGGTAACGTTTGCTTTATTTGTATTCCTTCTCAAAAGCATCATAAGTCTTACAATAACACTTCAGGATGTTAGTGTCTTTTCTCTGACAGAAAGTTTCTTTGGATCAGAATAAAATCTGTTTCACAACTGTGATTCTGTTCAGCTTCACAGATTCCACACGTAAGTAATTTCTAAGGATTAAATGAATGTAATTTATTTGCTTCAAATTGGTTGGAATCATTTTTGTTTTTAAATTGTTTGAGTCTGGAATAGAGGATTTTATATCCTGTTCCAGAACATTTCTAATAAATTTCAAGAACAATTCCAGATACACAAGATTTTCTTGTGCAGCTCAGATAAGATTTTCACTCACTATGAACACTACTGCTGTCAATATTCAAAGTTTTGCCAAAATAGAAAACAATAACATTGCCTTCAGGGGGCTATTCGCTAGCTAACCACGGCTTACCATTGCTGAGCAAAAATCTAGACCATAAACTGTACCTTAGAATAACGTTACATGAAACAAGTGACAGTAAGGACATTTTGAAAGACATAAATCAGCTATAGTCAATATCTTTTTATTAACAATGGATCACATGGTTGTGTGTGTGTGTGTGTGTGTGTGTGTGTGTGTGTGTGTGTGTGTGTGTGTGTGTGTGTGTGTGTGTGTGTGTGTGTGTGTGTGTGTGTGTGTGTGTGTGTGTGTGTGTGTGTGTGTGTGTGCGTGCGTGCGTGTGTGTGTGTGTGTGTGTGTGTGTGTGTGTGTGTAAGTAAAAGTGGTCATTTGTAGAGATGAACCCATGGACAACTATCACCCAATCTGTTGACATAAAGCAAATGCTTTAAAATGTACCTTTGACTCCCGAGACTTTTTGTTGTTGAAAAATGTGATTCAATTGCTCACATACACAAACAGACAAACACACTCACACATAACACACACACACACACACACACACAAACACAGACACACACACACACACACACACAAACACACACACACACACACACACACACACACACAAAACAAAACAAAACCCAAACACATTCTACAGTTGCGTTATGAATTTCTAGAGCAAATCTTCCATCTCCTTGTTAGTTAAACTTTCTCAAGGTCCTGCCATGAGCAGTCTCTTCTAACCGTTGCTTCCAAGGAGCAGGGCTGTTAGAATATGTACAGACCCTCCTCTTGCATTGAAGTGAGGGCAGTAGCTTAAGCAAAGGAGTCGCCAGCTTAATTGCTCTGTCAACCCAACTCTGTGTACAAGCCCAAGACAGGCTCACCCCACCCTCCTGCTCACGACTCCCATCGCTCATAACTGCCGTGGATTGTATCTGTCTGGTGAGTTGTTAATTTCCTGGGCTAGATCCAGAGACAGCCTTAATGTCCTCTGTAAGTATTCTCCCGTTAGCTGCCTAATGCATCTGATTAATGTGGCAGGGGATCCTCCTGGACGTTTATGATACTTTGTGAATCAGAATGATGGAGAGTGTGTAATTCAGAGAGACAGTCCCCCCTCTCAGTCTGCAGCGTGTCAGGGATTAAAGGGACCACTAATTCATTTAGGGTGTCTTTTTATGTTAAATATTGATTTTGGAGCTATTTTGGACAATGATACAGCACAGCAGGAAGGTTTAATGTGTTGGGAAGGCTGGGTGTCAGCTGTCATGTTTGCCATAATTGTTTCTGCTTTGATTGTTTGGAAATGGATCAAAGAAATGCCAGCAGGCAGTTTATTTGCCTGTCATGGGACATACTTTAGCAGAAGTGTATGTTAATAAATCCTAAACGTATTAACATGCTCTTTGCCTACTATAAATAACGGCAGACTGACTCATTACCGCTTTTTGTGAATGTGGCAAACAAAAGACTAGGATAAACGCATTTGTATGCAAAACATCCATTTTATAAATCATAGATTTACTAATAATACTACTTATAACTTTATTTGTGTAACACCTTTAAAAACAAAAGTTTACAAAGTGCTTTGACAGAAGAAACAAAAACACATACAAATTATGTATACACATCAAATCAATACACTTACCCATACAGTATGTACACAGAATTTGAATAGTGAAAAAAGGGCAGATGGGGCAGTTTTAAAGGGCAGAAAAAATCAATAGTCAATATACAAAATGAAATGAAAAGTTTTCAGGGCAAAGACAATAAGAAAGACGATGAAAGGCAGCATGCCATAAAAGCAAGTCTATGAAATGTGTTTTAAGTAGCGAGTTAAAAGGAAGAAGTATTACTGTTATATATATTGGTCAATGAGCCATATGTGGAGCCCGATCAGGTATGTGACAAGCCCGCAAGCTAACACTCGTGCGTACACGTTGCAGAGCCCCAACTTGTGAGAGGAGTTGGAGACAAAACGGGCTGTCAAAGGCACTTCACTATCAGCCGACTGAGTGCAGCGAGAAAGAAAGAGCCAAACAATTGAGGGCTGATAAGGAGCAAGGCATCCTCTGACATCTTTATCAGTTCAAACACACTCTCACACTGGGAGCCCTGACCGTGCCCAATCTGCTCCATGACTGACTGTAGCCAGGGGAACACCAAATGTTTAAAAGCTTCATTAAGCAACTCCCTGTTACATTGCACTGTCATGCAGCATTAGTTCAAGAGCAAGGTACTTCTATGTATCCTCTGTACTCTTTATGGGCTGAAATAAACAGAGCAAATATCCATTGATCGCGCATGGGTCCATTTGAGAAGGCAGGGCTTGTGCAGGTCTTAACAGAAGTTATCTGATGGTTGGCTGTAGCCTTGAAGGATGCCCTGCAGCTTGCTTTTCAGCTTTCTCACAGGGGTTTCCAGAGATTCTTGTCTGGTGCTCGGACAGGCATACATACATAAGGTTTGCTGCTTTTGTAAGCTTGTATTTGGTCAGAAATCATTTTTGTACTATTTAAAAATGGTACAAACTTAATTGCGTTTGAAATAGGTCTAAATATCCTTGAAGTTTTATTTATCTATAGCTTTATTTATAGGGTTTGGATATGAGTGGAGTGAAAATGTCCTTTTACTGATAACTTGATTGTTTTAATATCTTTTGGGAAGATAGTTACAACAGCTCCGCAGCCAGTTAACTAGCTGGTCGGCAGAAGTTGTTGGCCATTAGGTCCCATCTTTGATTTCAGAACTCTCTACACTTCTTTCTGACTCCGTATGTAAGTCCTTGACAACAGAATCAATATTAAGGCCCTATTTGGCAACCAGTGCAGCTCGGCCCAAAGACCGACACAAGTGTCTTTGCTATTTTAAGACTAACGCAGTTGTCAATTTCCCGTTCTACACCCACGTTGTTTTCAAAAGTAAATACACCTGCGCCCATGGGTGTGCTGGTCTTACAGGGAGGTGTATTCAGGTGAATTCTTGGCATATTGCTATCTTGCGGCAGAAGAAAGTGATCATGCCATTGACCAACAAAAACCTGGTCTAAAGTCGATAGACCAGCCTTCCATTGTTTTTTATAACAGCGCATTAGTAAAATGTGCCTAGGCTTGTGCACAGTGCGCACACACAATGCTTGTTACACACAGGGAAGCCCAGCAGCACTCACACATGCAAAAGATTACAAATAAAAATATTACGATGCAAATCCACCATCATAATAGCAATGTGTCAAGGTCCAAACGCGCTTGGCTGTTGGAATGGGAGTGGAAGAGGACACTTTGATTGGTTTATTGCATGTCACGCACAAAACACACCTATGAATTAATGAAGACACTAAGTACCACCCTTTTAAACCATACTTTTTTTCACTCTCAAACTAGCAAAAGTGGATTTGGACATGCCCTAAACGCCCCTGCGACATGCACTTCATGCAGTGTGCTTAAATCGTTAAAATAGGGTCTCAGAAATGTAAATTAAGAGTTTTAAATGCCTGGTGATTTCCTACTACCACAACTGGACCCATGACAGAAAAGCAGCAAACTTTTTATTTTAAATGTGAGACAAACACAGCCCTGAGTGAGCGGGAGCTGGCAGTGACTCAACACGTCTAGTGAGAAAAGGAGTTTACATTAACGGACGGCGCTAACTAGCTTCTATTTTTAGCATGAAGTAATTAGCCTTACATCCTCCTAAATGTAGAATGCTAAAAAGGGACAAAATTCCTCATCACTAACAGGACATACAGTAACCAACACTGTGTAGTCTTGTTAAAAAAGAGGGGGAAAAATGTCTTTCTTAATATCCTGGCCCTCAGATCTCAGTCATCCCCTGGAAAAACAAAAGCAAAGAAAGAAATTCACCAAAGGGAAACTCAAAGTGTTTCTCCTGACTTTAAATGCCAGAAAAAATTGTGTTTTTCAAATTGGATCAGGCACCTCAATTTATTGAGGAACTGTGGAAGTACTCTTTAATATTACGCATGTTTTGAGGGAATGAAAGCAAACCTTCAGTTTAATAAAAGTGTCCATACTGGCATCAAGGACAATTTGCAAATGATGCCTTGGATGTGATACCACACACTGGTTCTCTTGGAATGCCAATAGTTCTAGTACATAGTCCACAAGAGTCTACAGAGTGTAAAGTCAATGCAGCAAATCTCTAAATATTTGCTTTTGTCTTCATAAAAAACAGCCAATTTTAGTTCCCACACAAAGTCTCCTCTGCTGGCTTCACACTAGAGTGAGTGTGTAGAGGAGGGACTGCGGGAGCTCACACAAAGCTATAGAATCTGTCACACATAAAGTTTTCTTCCTGGTCACAGAGGATATCCTGCCACGGCATGATGATTAATGGATGTTTATGGTTTTATCTTGCTGTTGAGAAATAACTTGGAAGTAGAAAAGAAAGACATTTCCCCAGACCATTTAATTCCATCTGGTTCCAGCCATAGTAGTCTGCTATATGATGGGATCAATGGGATTGAGAAAGAGCCCAAGAAAAATAGGGTATCTCTTTTTAAGACATACTGATTAATAACCTGATGTGTGTGTGTGCGTGTGTGTGTGCGTGTGTGTGTGTGTGTGTGTTTGTGTGTGTGTGTGTGTGTGTGTGTTGTGCTTGCATGGCCATATCATAAGGCTTTTAAAGAGACAGAGAGAGAGAGGATTCTGGGCCGTAATCAAACGCTGGAACTAGTTAAGAAAGACGCTTGGGTTGTTGGCAGCTTCAAAGAAAGTGAGCCAAAGCAACAAAGAGTTGTATCTTACGTTCACAAAGATTTGGCCCACTCAGTCCTTTTGTAACGCAATTTATGAAACAGATGGCATTGAGTTTGGTTTGATCAAGACTGCTCTCCTCTTACTAGTTTCCATCTGTTGGTTCCTCTCTTAGCTGGAGGCGGAACTATAATAGAACAGCAGACCACAACCGGTTTTCCCTCAGGTTCAAAGATGTCCACGCTTACTCCCTCCCTCTTCTCCCAAGTGTGGAGCAGATACAGGACCTTTCATCTTGTTTAAAGTAGTTACAGGAATACTGCATCAGTGGGGAGCTCAGGAGTGTAAACCTTATAATCAACTTGGAGAGCCTGGGCTACAGTGTATGCTGTACTGTATGTTGCACTGTGTAATTCACTGTGTAGTCATCTAGTGCACACCGTCAGAAGAGTTCAACTTAAATTCCCACACTTTTAATCCTCTCCTCTCACGCAGGTGTCGGAGAGGTGCGACTATGTTTTTGTGAATGGCAAGGAGATGAAGGGCAAGGTGAAGATGATGGTGAACTTCACCTACGGGTACCTGGGCGCACAGCTGGAGCTCAACGTTTGGATCCCCCGACTCCCCCTCCAGATTGAGGTGTCAGACACGGAGCTGAGCCAGATCAAAGGGTGGAGGGTACCCATCATGGCCACCAGTCAGAGGTACAGCACTACATGCGTCTGTGTGTTGCTCTCTCTCATTTAACTTACATTTATAAGCTACAGTATAAGTCTTCCTCATTAACAGACTCAATGATGAAGTATTGTGTCGCGCATGCACCATTTCTCTGAATTAAATGAATACAGAGTAGTAGAAATAATAGGAAGGTATTTGTTTTGAGTAATTGGAGGGTCTATAAGTAGGCTCAGCTTCTACTTTACATTTATTTGGTTTTTCTTTTTGCATAACATTCTGCTCATTTCATCACTTCAATTGTTCTGTGTCATCAGCTGTGCAAAATATAATTCAAGCACATTTTCCAATTCTCCAATGAAACAGCATCAGGGTCATGCTGTAAATTTTAATTTGAGTGGATCCGACTTAGATTTAAGAGAGAGTTTTTTTTTCTCCAACAGTAATAATGTGCATGTTGGCATCCCACCATGCACATCACACAACACAACAACAACAAACTTAGAATTAACCTTTTACATGCTAAAGTTCAATGTGACATAGGGCTCTGGCTCTTATTTGTATTGCTTTGTTTGATGGTTTAATGCCACATGGATCACATGGTCCTATTGGAGGCCCAGAGTCCAGGGCCACGGTTTGCCACTGCATCCCATAAATGCTCACGATCAGAGCCCTTTGTCCAATTTTGCAGCAAAGCTAGCCTCATTTAAAAGGCCTTTATTCCAGGTGATGTATTCAATCTCAATCATGGCAGCCTGAGATAACATAATGATGAGACGTGTGACCTAACACCACTCCACCTGTCTCCTGCTGACAGTTCTTTGGCCGATAACAAAATGGCTGACCTGTGCAGCTTGTCATTACGACCGCCTTAAGGTGGCCTGCCATTTTGCCTCCTAGTCATCAGTAGAACAGCACATTATTAGAGCTGCATGGAGGTCAGACCTTTCCCCTGGGGCATCTGCAACTGTTGAAATCCATCAATTGATGGAGCAGCTATCAGCCTACCTGCAGTAATTACTTCTGGAAATGTGATGAGGTTGGACTTGGACTCGGAGTCTTCCCACACACCAGTGTGGTTTCTCTAATTATCCCTGCTCCCCTCTTATTCTGAGTGACAGAGGTACAGCATTCGACTAAAGCCACAGCTTGCCCAGGACGTTGCTTCTCTAGCTATACGCTGGTGCGCCATTATCAGCGGAGACAACAGAGTTGTGTTGTCATTGTTGACGCCAGCACCGCTGCTGATGGGCAGCAGAGAGCTTTGTTCCTACCTGTCTTACACCCACCTATGTTTATCAGCGGATTACAGGCTGTGAAACTATGGCCGGTAAGAATGGGCATCCGTCCACTGCCCATAAACTTGAAAAACTGAGCCATTGGGAGACAATAGCAAGTGGCAGGACCTTCCTCTATCAACAAGGCTGGTAAGTTTTGGCCACACTGGCTGGGGAGGATTGGGGGAGGGGCTAGAGGGAAATGAGAAATAAAGAGATATCAGGTCTGCAGGCTGGGTAGTTGCAAAACCCTCCTCACGCAGTTTCTGACTGGCACTTCGTGTATGGCTCACCACTTTCCTCCCTAAGCCCTGTCAAAACAGGGATAAGAAAAAACTTCGCAGACAGCAATCCTAAATGTAGGCGTAGCACTCAGGCATGCACCACTCCTTTAATGTGCTTTTCAAGATATGTATATTAGAGATTCCTTTTTTCCTCTTGTATCATAGCGGTTTTCAAAAATCCCATGGAGTTACCTTTTAATACTCAATTTTGAATGTTGTTTATCACTGAGTTGGCTGAAACTGTGTTTACCAAGTGTTCTCTTTCTACAGTAAAACAAACTTGAATTCCCAACAAAATTGAAAAAAAAACTGTAGAGCGTTGTCAGATTTTGCTGTATCTGTATATATAGATGCAGCACTGCCTATTTCCGTCCAAATGACCTTGGTCATGTTACTGCAGCCGAAAACAAAATGAGGCAAAATGCGAAAACAGAAAGAAGCATGGCACTCACACACATTAATATGCAGCGTCTCCTGTGAAGTCAGAAGTGAGCTTGAAAGGGAATAAGGCAGAAAGAAAAATTGCTTTGTCAAGCAGGTTGTTCTCTGCGCTGAGTGTGATTTGTTTATCTGATTAACCTTAGATTAGATTTTGAGATGGCTGCACAAGCACTGACATATTAGATTTATACCGGAGCTAAAATGCTTGGACTTCACCATCAGCTAGTTTACTGCTGAATCCTTTACATCCAACTAATACCTGCATTTATAACAGTCCTTATGGATATACAGTTAAAATGCTGATTCAGTCATATGTCAGTACAAACTCACGTAACATAAATGCCATGTGTCAACTCATTGGCCATGAATGTCAAATAACAAATTATGTTCACGCTCAAAAACGCTCACAATATGATTCAAAAGGATTTTACCAAAGCAGTCAGTAGTGAGAAACTTTCAATTACTGCCGTTGGAATAATTGGAAGATGGTGATTGGACTCATTGGCCGATGGTTTCCTCCTCTGCTTTTAATATGTAAATGAGTGGGGAGAGAGTGAAGAAACAGGGATGTATGAAAGGAGAAGAGTAATGTTAAAGAAATAATGTAATACACAATGGATTTTTAAACACAAATGCATGAGTCACCAACCTTGTTAGTCAAGTGGAATGAAGAATGGATCTGAGGAAGTGCTGCATTTTATGGAGAAGGTCGTTCTTTTGTTTGTATGTGAATTCGAAGGCTGGCCTTTAATTAGCCATTGTGGACTGAGGTAACCCAGGGAGCAAGTTCCATGCATTTCACAAAATATTATTGAACAGAAGGACTCAACTAACCCCATCCTCGACGGGGAGATCAGTGCAGTGATCCATTTATTTGTGGAAAATGACATACAAATCACAAACGGAGGCAGTAGCATTCATGAATATGCGTAAAATGTGTCATCTAGAGTCTGCTAAGGCACAACTGATCTGCTATTTTAATCTAGTGTTACAAGTGTTTCTAAACTAGAAAATGAAACATTCAAAATACAAAACAGGCATTCATCCAAGTCTGGTATAGTCTTCCTGTAGTCTGCTCTTAAAACTACAACAAATCTGACTGTTCTTACTGTAATCATGAAGTTAAATTTCTTTCTGTTCCCATCTGGACCACGTTGATCTGGTGCCAAATCTGATCCTCAAGCAACCCTGACCCCAGGGCAGCTCACGCATGCTAGCATTTGTAATAAAGAAAATAAAAAGATTTTTGTCAATCAACTTTTTAATATTAGCAATGGGATCCTACATGGTTACACTTTTTCTGCTTATTTCATTGTAATTTGAGATTCCTGTTTTCCTTTTCTCTGTTGGCTCTTCTCACTGGTTTAAAGTGGGTGGGACATATTTCTGTGCACCAATTAGCATTTCCTATTTAAATTTGTTTGTTTTCTTGGTCACTATTTCTGATCAAACCACACATATTGAATTTTATAAAGTCAATGCAATATCAAGTTGTCAGGGGCTTACACAACACAATAATAGTAGGTTGGTAGGTAAGTGTGTCCAAAACAAATTTACGGTTTAATTGGAGATGTTGTCTCTTGGCTGGATCACCTTTGAATCTCAAAGGTTTTCTTACCTGCAATATGTACTATGAAATACTTTTTTCTGTCATTCAGTTGCATGTGAAAGCTGTCCTGCCAGCGGTTGTAAGCCCTTAACTCCAAATCTCACTGTACTCTCGGCTTTTCTCTGGTGCATGCAGCTAACATCTTTATTCCCGCGGCTTTGCATGCAGCCAGATTTCTCAGGGGATTCAAACAGAAAAGAGACCAGCAGAGCGGATAATCGCGAGAAAAACAGTTTAAGAGATTAATTTATTTTCTTCTCCCCTTCATCATGATCACAACCCTTGCTTGTCTGGGTATGTGTGAGAGATAAAGAGAGAGACAAGTCTACAGTGAAGTATATGACTAGTAGTTGTGTTGACAAGGCACTTTTCCTGTTTGGAAGTGTCCCAACTGTGCCCCAATGTAAGGCTGAAAAGCTGTACCAGCATTTATATTCTCCCAGATCGACTGTTCAAACATTTCATTCTCAACATCTAATCATGCTTCATCTGTTGTTTGTTGAAGCAAAAGGAAAAAAACGGTTATGGGCAAAATCAAATGATATCGAAGCTGTATTGTTACCATTTAAACCCAGGCAATTTCCCTGGTATGAAAGAGCTGAGTCTCGGTTGGCTGATTTGTTGCATACAGTAATCAAATTAGATATGCTAGCAACAGAGCAATAAGGGAAGCTATTACACTAAGTAACACACTAAGGAGGTGTATGCACATTCACAAGTCTTGACCAGGTGCTCCGCAATGGTGAAAGAGAGACAGTGAGAAAACAAAAAGATTCTCCGTTAGTGGTGTAATCCACAACATTGCATTGTTACTTAATGTCCGTCGGCTAAACATTGATGTCTGTGTGTGTGTGTGTGTGTGTGTGTGTGTGTGTGTGTGTGTGTGTGTGTGTGTGTTTGTGTGTGTTTGAGAGAGATCAGTTTAAGTTAAATGCTGCTTAAAATACCACAAACCACACATCAACGCTGATTGCAGAACTGACGCTTTGTCCCCTATTAAAGTGCTCATATTGTGCTTTTTGGCTTTTTCCTTTCTTTTATTGTGTTGTATCTCTTTTTGTGCACGGTATAGGTTTACAAAGTGAAAAATCCCAAAGTCCACCCCAAAGGGACTTACGATCTCCAACATAAAACACTGTTCACAAACTGCTCCAAAGTCGCTCTATTGTAGTCCAGCCTTGTCTTCCGTGACACGCGTTATAATGCTTGCCTAGCATGCTCTCATACTCTGAAACTATCTATCTTGCTGTGCTTACCTAGGGACTGTGCATGTGCGACTCCCAAAAAAGATGGAATAAACGTGAGATGACTCACACATCCAACACACAGGACGAAAAACAAAAATATGGTGTTTTTTGAAAATTAACCACGTAAACCTGTTCTGGTACAACCTCTAAATATAATTATAAACCTGAAAATGAGCATAATTTGAACAATTTAAAGGTGCAGTATGTAATACTGGCAGCTAGTGTTTAAAATAGTTCAATATAATAATAGATTGTACTGCAGTTCAATCCAAAATACTGGAGATAGTTGTCTCCCCTCCTCCCCAGACTCAAAGTTCACGGAGGTTGCCAGGCTGAGACCGGAGCATCCAACAATGTTGCTAGATGCTTGTCTCACATAGCCAGACATTAATCAACAGCACAGCAGAGTAGTGAACATTAGATCCTGGCTGTATTGAAATTCATTAAAGCCCATGCTTACGCGGAGCTCTTTACCCAATAGACACACTTTTTCGGCATGGAATTACAGGAAGAACCGCTAAAAAAACCACAATCTCAAAAAAAGGAGAAAATACTGGCATTAGCCTTGTCATCAGAAAAGATTATTTTATGAAGATAGTGTTTCCTTAATATCTGATGATGCACTGGGGTCATTTGGGGATTTATTAGAGTAAACATATCGCATATTGGACTTGGACTATAGTATACTAAATGTATTTACTTTGTTATATTCCATTCAGTGAAAACTCTGAAAAAACGCTTCACTCATTTGTTTTAATTGGTATCATTACACAGACATTGGTTTCCTTTCTGAATATGTATCTGCGTGAACCTACCTTGAACCGATGCTCCTCTATTATCAATCTACTGTACTCCCACATCATCAAAGTGAATGGAGTGATTGATAGAAAATGTGTATATTCTTGTTAGTCTCATTAAACCTTTAGAACATGGTGAACTGAACACTGCTTTGTGTCACTTTGTTCTCTGAGCACTCCCAACTGCTTTCAGAATCAACTCACAGAGTAGATGATAGCATACAAACTACAGAACAATCGTGATTACATTGTTTCCTAACAACTATTTTTAAATTTACTAGAAACACTATGCACATATTTTAGATTGTGCCTTTGTCAGACTTTTATATAATAATCACCAAAGTACATATAATTACATTATTTACTGTGATAAAGCTTTGAGACAGGTGAACCTTTTATAATGTTTTAATCAAAGTAGCATGCATAATAAACAAGACTAAGAGTCTACAGCAATGCTCAAAGTGATAATGCAAATTCGTAGCAAGTATAATCATTTCTATGTTCACCTTCTCAGTTTAGGGTGGTTAGCATGTGCTGAGATATAATAATAAGAACTAAACACAGCAGAGCTGAGGCTTATGTGGAGATCGTTAGTTTTGCAGGTATTGGGCAAATAACAAATTGACTTTTAGTAGTGCTAGGTAAAAAGTCAGAGGATCACCAACGTTATCTAGTTTTATCCTACGCGGACCATGAATGTCTGCACTAAAATGTATTTGAATCCATCTGTCAGCCCATCTCTAGAGCCACAAATGTTAAAAAGAATATTCAAGTTGCCTTTGGTTTGCACATCTGATTTATTTTTTTATTGCCAGGTCTACACGGGACAGCGAGGACGAGGATGAGGAAGACAGGCGAGGACGAAGCTGCACCCTGCAGTACCAGCATGCCATTGTCAGAGTCTTGACCCATTTTGTAGCTGAGTCAGCTGATCCTCGGGGCCAGACCAGCTTCATGCTGGGCACTGATTGGCAGGTGGACATCACAGAGCTGGTGTGGGACTTCCTGAAGGTAGAGGACCCCCAGATTGCACGGCTTCTGGACAGGAGGATACTGGTTGGACTTGACATGGGGATGACCACTATCCAGGTAGGCCATGATTTAGCTTAAAAGGGGAACTGCGTACCAGTTTCATGTGTAGTATTCAGAAATGTCACAGGTACAGTTAGGATCTTATTTTTTTTATAGCTTTAGAATAGGTCTGGGCAACACATGGACTGTCCTAACTGTTCTATTATTTGCCTTCAACCACAGTCAATATATACACATTATCAATGATTATTTATAAAAATCTCATTTAAAATCTCATACAAAATCTCTCATATTTTGTGAAAGCACCATTAGTCAACCCTACAATACCGTTGTGATATCAATTGTAAGGTCTTTGGTCAAAAGAAATTGTGATTTTTGGCATTACATTGGACATTATTTAGTATGACTATTAGTAATGAAAAGTTTGTATTCACCATGTTACCCCCAACCGGCACCTTCAGAGAACCACCCACCAAGAGCCTGAGTCTGTCCGAGGTTTCTGCCTTAAAGGAAGTTTTTCTCATCCCTTTTTCCTTAACACTGTCGCACTAAATGCTTACTCTTGGAGAATTAATTATTGGAATTGGTGTGTCTTTGTAAATTATAGAGCACTGTCTAGACCTATTCAATCTTTAAAGTGTCTAGAGATAACTCTTCTTATGATGTGATACTATACATAAAATTGAACTGAATTGTTAGTTGCTGACATCGGGGAATGCGGCAACATTGCTAAAATGACATTGGAAATGACATTCAGTCAGTCATAGAGGTTGTAAACAAACCCTCAGATTAGCCAAATTGTATTATGTCTCTATATATACTACATGCAAACATGTAGTATACAGACAGACCGACTTCCTGGTTCCACCTTTTACCCACTGTACTTTTTTACGGGCAGTTTGGTGAGTAAAATGTAATATTGAAAGAAATAATAGCTGAAAATAAGATAACATTTTAGAAACTGGAAACAATTAAAACAGTTCCGTCAACTGTTTAATCGGCTAATCATTTCAGCTTGACTTGAAGGCCTGCATATTGTTGGGTAGTTTAAATTTATAATAAAACATTGTATTTGTATGTGTTTTGTGTGCACAAATCTTAACTTGTAAAGTAACTAGTACCTATAACTGTTTACTTAATGTAGTGGGGTAAAAATTCCAAAATTCCCTTTGAAATGTGGCTGAGTAGAAGTAGAAAGTAGCATGAAAAAGAAAGACTCAAGTAAAGTACAAGTACCTCAACTGTATACTTAAGTAAAGTACTTGAATACATGTACTTAGTTACAGCCGACCACTGAATGCTAGTCCCTTTAATTTCCACTTGTGTGTGTACTTTCCAAAATAAAACCATGATTCCCATGGATCCTGTTGCTTCCTGTCTCAGAGAAGGTCTATCAACTTGACCTTCTCCCAATCAATGTTTTGTGAAAAGAAGGAGGAGGATCTGGGAACAGCTCCTGCTAACAGTGAATATGCACTCAGTCATTCTACCATCTGCCATTGTGTGAATTTCTTAAAACTTCAGTCACATTTGTGCTGGAATTTTGATGGCTGGTTCTTCCTACTCTAGAAATTTCTCCCAAAGTCTGGTTATGTGATAAGCAGTGCAGAGGGTACTTGAGGCTGCCAATGTTCTTGGCAAAGGTCTGTTTTAGTAATTACAGAATATGAAATGGCAAATATGTTAATGTCTCAAAACTAATGCGTCGGTAATGATTTCATTACTGTTAAAGTATCTTCAATTTGGGCCATTTTAATTATTTGAAATATGATATTAAACAAAATTTGTATTTTAACACCGGATATTTTTGTGTGCTGTCAACATAGACACATGCTAATATATAATATACTGTAGGAACAGGAACATATGGTTTATTCCAGGGACAATAACAGATGTCACTGTCGCTGCTGCCATTTGACTAGTACCTCCTTTTGTCTGGTGCTTACCAGTGTGTACTGCGGGCTCTCAGCAGTGAGTGGGTCATCCCCCTCAGCCCTTGCTTGTCTTGGTTTTCTGGCTAACTGGATAATTATGAGACTCCTACTGGCATTTGTGTGATTGGAATCTGCTCCCTGGTATCAAGGACTCATCTGTCTGCCTGTGCGCAGATGTGTATTTACTTCTGCGGAAACCTCCACACTCTCTCACGTACAAGCACTAACAGGAATACATGACAAGCCCAAAGGTCTGACAGCTGTTGACTATCTGTGCCACGTTCTACGCAGACTGATGCACGAGGAGACATTTATAAAGATATGCATGCAGAGAAAGTCACACATGCCAAACATGGCATTCATCATCAATTCAGTTAGACTTCCTGTTTCTGAACTGAGGTTAAAGTCTTCCTTGCTTCTGGATCAATCAAAAGGAATGGATTCTTATCTGAAGGAGGTATTGGGCTTGGATGGCAGCCAAGACCAGTTGTTTTTTGATCTACACAGCCTAAGTAAGGAGATACAAATAAAAAAGTAAGTTTTGCATATTGCGCAGCGGCTTGTGAGCTTTTTATGTTAGATGAAACATTTGGGAAGACATTTTCTTAAATCACCTATATCTCGTGGTAATCCGCTTTTTTCAAGTCTGTGACATCTTCACTACTAAGTGCTCATTGATGTGATGTTTTTGCATTCCACCTGCCAGGAATCCCTTGTCAATCAAGCGCGGTGACCAGTGTTTACTTTTTTCTGCTCGTTTCTCATCAGTTTTCTGTTAAAGTTTTTGTAGGTACTAGTGCTCCTTTTCTCAGTTCAGCTTTGATTGCTGTTGCTGCTGATTTCTCCTGGGAAAGACCTCCCCAAGCCTGGGTGTTTAGAGCAGATATAAATATAAAACACAACTTTCACGAACAGGCTATACAATAGGAGGAATAATGCAGAGTAACACAGCTGTAATATATCGTACCAGAATGTCACAAGTTATAGCTTGACTATTTCAGGGGCAATGTTGTGGGAATGTGTTCTTCATCTTTTCCTTTTAAACTTCCTCTAATGCCACAGTCTGTAATCTTTTCCTTTCTAATTTCTTTCGTCATTGTCTCTTGCACCTTCTAGGTGTTGTCTCCTTTGTCAGACTCAATCCTGGCAGAGAAGACTATCACAGTGGTGGATGACAAAGTGACCATCACAGAGTTGGGGGTCCAGCTGGTGACGGGCCTCTCTATGAGCCTGCAGCTCAGTCCTGGAAGCAACAGAGCCATCCTGGCTACCACCACCTCGCAGGAGATTCTGCAGAGCCCCAAACAGGTCAAGATGTTTCAATGATTAGCTGATTCATTGAGTCATCCACCAACAGAAATCGAATCAACACTTGCTAGCTCCAGCTTCTGAATTGTGATGATTTGCGGCTGATAATCAGCAGGTTAATGGATAGGAAATATAATTGCTGCAGCCCTGTATATAAGAGACCTGAGTCAAAGTTTGATGTTAACAAGAGTCTCTGTTAGCCACCACAATTGGATACAAAGCCTCTATTCTAATATTAAAAACAAGGCCAGAAACTCTCAGGTTCTAAACCCAAGCACAGACCAGGACAAGGTAGGTGGTGACAAAGGTGAGTGTTTATTGACGACAAAAATAGACTTGAAAAGGTAATGCCAGGCTTGTAAAAAAGGTGAGTCTGGGTGATAGAATGCTGATGGTGGTGACAAACATGTCAAGAGGTGAGAACTGGTGAACAAGAGTCTTGAAGGAATGACAAAGTTGATGGCTTTTGTTGTCAGACCGGGGTGAAGGGAATTCCAGACTGAAGATGCTGAAGACAGAGAAACAGTTTAGCAAACAGAAATTGACTAGCAACAATCTGGCTGGCATGCAAGCACACATGCTAGTATGGCTAATGATCCGACAGGTCACATCTTAAGTAGTGTATTGATGATGCTCAGGAACAGGTGTGTAGATTGCTAATGAGAAACAAGTGAGAGCAGATTCAGGTGATCTTGGAATTGTCGCCATTGCAATTGTTTCCTGGCAACCAGAACAAGGTACGTTTAGGAATGTCACACAAAACACAAAAACTAACCAGACAGACGGGGAAAACATGCTCAAGGGGATGGGTTTGTGACTATTTAGCCAGGTCTGATTAAGATAGATACTGTTGATAATGAGTTTTACTCCAGTAATTATTATGTCCTAGCATATTTAATTATTCCTCAATGGTTTGATAGCCATTGAATGAAAGACATATATATTTTCTACTGAAGCCTAAAAAAGATTCCGCAGCTTTTCAAAACAAAAGACTTCCTTCCCAATGTCATTTCACACCCTCAAGGTCCTTGAATGAGCAGTGTTCCAATCAAAGAAAGCCACGTGTGTGCATGTGCTCGTGTACAATTGTCTATTTGTTTGTTCCACACCGTCCCTAACCCTATTAACTCCCAAGGCCTGAAAGCAAGAGTGTGACAGAATGTGTTTCCTTGGGCAGCTAATGGAAACGGGAGCTTAATCTCAGAGCATGCAAAAGCAACACCACGGGTTCCCTTCTAAAATATGACTTACAGCGCAAACCTTCATATTTTGCTTCCCTTACTCATGTGCCCTGCCTATTCTCATTTTGGCCCCTTTGATCTGTCCATCATGCTCCCCCACAAGTTCTCTGGAATGCTCCTTTACATTCCTCCATGTAAGGAAGGATGGGAAGGCCATTTTCTAACCTATCTCCCCATGCAAACTGTGAAGATAAGCTAGCAGCGCTGCACTGTAAGTCCTCTGGTGTCAGTAATTAGGGAGCGTTGACAAACTGCTGCGGGGATCTACTTGTGCGCCTTTGAGGATTTGTCCTTCGGCAACATAAAAAGGCAAATTTGGAAAATAAAGTAGGAGAAGGCATAAGATGCCTATGTTTGGCAAATCCTCAATCGCCTGAACAATGTTTTAAACTACTTTTGGTCTTTTCCGCCTATCTTTTAATCTATATCCCCTCTTAGTTTAGAGAGTAGCCGCTGAGATAGTGGAACCACAAGACTTTCTAAGCTTGTACTGGACTTACAATGTTTTCCACAATTAGAAAGCTCTATAAATATTGTTAGTGGATGTGGTGCATTGACAAAAGAAAACTTAAATGCAAATAATCATTGTGTCTCTCATGTTTACCAATGCACTGCACTCCTGAGAGTAAAAGCCTGTGGCAACAAGCAGTGGTATATTACAGAGTACCTGAACAACATCTGGTTAAAGTTCTAACTTCCGAACAAAGACGCCTTGCAATTTCATAATGATTTCCTGCTAATACAATGAAAGCAATTTGATCTGTTCCAGTGTGTTTCCATGAAATGAGGCTAGATGCAGTATTTTTCCTCTATTATTCCATTTCTCTGTTAATACAAAACCACAGCATGTTGTCCATGTGTCACTGCCTACTTATTATTTCTCTTTGCATATTGTTGTTTGTGTATTTTCTCACAGGAGGCCTTGATCAGCGCATGGCTACAGTTCAGCGACGGTTCTGTGGCCCCTCTAGACCTGTATAATCCAGACTTTTTTGTCCTGACGGCCACCTCCCTAGATGAGGAAATAGTCACAGTGCAGCAGAACCCCTCATGGAAATGGCCTGTCATTGTGACGGAGGCGGAGGGCCAAGGCCTGCTGGTCAGGGTGGAAATGACTGTTTGTGAGTTCTGCCAGAAGTTCAAGCGCCGCAGCGTCTTGGCGGCGGGGAACTGTAACGTCAGGGTGAAGTTTGGTCACGGTGACAGCTCAAGGGGAGGGATCAGCGACTACGGTCAAGATGGAGACGATATGGAGAGCAAAGGCAGGCTCTCACCCTCCCAGGACAGGACCGGCCCTGACACCCACTACTACGGCAGCTCCATCTCTGACATGGAGGACGGCGTGTTAAGGAGAGCCACCCCCACTAGAAGCGCAATAATACGCAGACCCAATGGGGATAAACTATCTGGTGATGGTAATCAGAATATGCCTGTTGACTTTGCTGACTTCCCTGCACAAGTGGACCTCCCCCGTGGCCGCAACATGGACGACGACCTCATTCAGACGGCTCGCGGGCTCACCGACCTGGAGATCGGCATGTACGCCCTGCTGGGGGTCTTCTGTCTTGCCATCCTTGTCTTTCTAATCAACTGCATCTCCTATACCCTGAAGTATCGCCACAAGGAGCTCTCGATCGAGGGCCAGGAAAACCTGAACCACGCCCACGATTGGGTGTGGCTGGGGAACGAGGCAGAGCTGCTGGAGAGCCAAATCAGCCTGTCGCCACAGCAGGAGGAGCAGACCTCCATGATGGACTCGAGCAGCGGGCTCGAGGAAGGCAGCCACTTGCTGAACGGAGGCTCGGCCCAAAAGAACGTGCAGGGCCAAGTGCACCGGGCGGCAGACACAGGGTGCATAGCCAAGGACAGCAAAGGTGACTCCCCCACCACCAAGAGGAAGCGGGTTAAGTTTACCACGTTCACCACCATCCCCTCAGACAGTAGCTACCCCACTGTTAACACACTGACAGGAAGCCACAGCCAGGACATTAAGTGGGTGTGCCAAGATGTGGAGCTGGGAGACTCCAAGGAGCTGCGCAATTACATGGAAAGGTTAAATGACAGTGGTTTAAAAGAGGTGGCATAATTTACCGTGTGCCCTTGTAACAAACTCACCCTTATGCCTTTCAGAGCAAAGTGGGTCTGGACAGAAAACCGGACCTGGAAATTGACTTTAGAATCACCCCAAACTGCCAAAGGGTCATTAAATGAAAGAGGATTGTCATGATTCCACAAGTGATTGATGATGAATCACTCACGAAAGAAATGTCAATGACTGAGGACGTCATGTGGTTCTTTTTTCCTTTGTTAGTCAGATAATTACCTTTTTATCATCATTTTATGACTGCAGGGTTTAGATAGAATGATCTGCAGCGACTATGTGTATTTTAAAACGAACAGTAACATGACTAGATAGATGTTCCAAATGTGAGTGTACATTAAATGGTTTTGGGAAGTTTTGTAATATTTTGGATATTAATTTCTTACGCCAGATACTTATTCTGTGGAAGAGTTCTGGAACGGCCAAAGTAGCGAGGGGAAATGTTTGCATGTTGATGAAAGAAAAAAAAAGAAAAAGAAAAAAAGGCACAACTCTCCGGTTCATTCTCATCCCCCTTAACACGGCAGAAGACCTGTTAAGTATACACCAAACAGTCTCCAAAGCATTGTATTGTTGCTCTGTACATTGTATTTTCATAACATTTAAGAAATACACAACAATGTTAAGAGTGTGTATCAGCTTTTATTGACCGCAGCATCATAAGACCATTAATTTCTCACGTCCTAAGGCCAGCTGAGGAATGTTTTTGAGGAAAGGGGAACCAATTACACATTCATCCTTGTATCAAGAGTATTCCATGAGATGTAATATACCCACAAGCCATTACACAATCTGCTCTCCTTTAATGCTGGTGTCCAGTGCCCTAACATGACAGCCAGTGTATCCATGTAAGGGGCTTTTAAACTAAATGGCTGGACAGCATGGTAATGTGACATTTCCTACTGCCAGGCCCAAGTTTTGTCAGCTTTAAAGAAAATGCCAATTAAGGTCTCGTTAACCTCTGTCCCATGGCCTCAGGGAAAAACATACTGATGAACAAACCAGGGATGAAATGTGCTCTCCATCTCTCCGGTGGGGTGTGGATACAAAGAGGTATAATTACAGGCAAGTTGGGAAGTCTCTACTTTTTGGAAATGGATCTTTTATTATTCAGATAATTGGACAAATAATAATCACTCCGGAAACGTCCTAAACAAAGGTAGTCGGCTGAAAAATTGAATGTTATTACCATCACAGTGGTGTTGGCTGATTGCGTTTTTTTTGTTGCATTATTTTCTATCAAGCAGAGAAATGTTCACATTGTGTTAACTGTTCCTGCAGTGTGGATCAGATTGTTAATCAGCAATGCTCACAGTATAGCTTGGAAGAAAGGAGGTGAGACACTCTGGCAAACGGTATTACTACCTTGAGTGTAATTAAGGGATGCCATTTAGTTTGGATCAGTTCTGTCAACAGTCAGCAGCACTGAATGAAGCCTCTCCAGACACCTGTATAAAAGTTTTGTGGCCTTTCTACTTTTATTTAATTAGTTCACGTAGCTTGGAACTGATTCTCTTTCCTACTTCCGTGGTGCTGCTGTTGGTCCACTGCATGCTGATCCAGGACACTGAATTAACTCAACAAAAAATGTACAATATGAAGATACAACCAGCAGATGATTAGCTTAGCATAAAGACTGGAAAGAAGGGGAAATAGCTAGCCCTACTTTGTCCAAGAAAGAAAAAAATCAAAGTGTCTGTTACAGACACCGATCTCTAAAAATTGACCAATTAATACTTCATGTCTTGTTTATCTAAATTGTACAAAAGTCAAAACGTAAAAAGGTTTTACAGGGAATTACAAACAGCAGCTGAGAACTACCTCATGTAATGGATCACATTATTGTGACATGGAAATGCACCCAAACACACATACACACACACACAAAAAGTAGCTAAGACCTGCAAAAGATCACACAGTTGTGCTTTTCAGCACATAAACATGAACACACACACACACTTGCACAGGAAAAACTCTTCCTCCTCACTCTTTGGTCTCTGTTTCTTTTCTACCCTGATTTGTTGTTGTCTTTGTTTCTTTGTCTGCGGTGCGATCTGCTGTCTACTGTGTGATTTCCCTGTGTCCGTGGCTCCATCGGTGGCTGCAGGGGATTCAAACGGCATGTGCTGTGTGCTGGGAGCATGGCTGCTGTGCTCAGCCTGTGGACTGTGAAGGGCGTGAAGAGCCAGTGCTGGTCTGGCATGGATTTAACTGTTAGCAACAAGGGGTGTGATTGATGGAGGGCGCTGTGTAATTAAAACACCACTGTGACTCTCTTCCCGTGACTATCGGCGGTGGCTTAAGCCTTTTCAGGTAGGAGCAGAACAGCGCAGCAAATTAAAGCCCCACCATCTCTACCCCCTTGGGCTCTGGTTTCAGACAAGTGTTCACACCAGCTAGGATGTGGTACAGGAGATTTAATGATTGCATTCAGTTCCATTCTTAGACCACGGTAACTCAAGACTCCTTTCCGTTGGCCATAAGGTCTCAACTTCCCTTAAAGAAAAGGGGAAAAGCCTTCCCCGGGTCTCCATCTTAAATGGATTTTTAATTAAATTGATGATGTGAGACCAACATACCCACATTAATGGTTGGCTGTGCTCCCTGTGGTCCTAATGTGTGGGGCCTGTGTTTGCAATTTCTAAATGATTATTTGTTGCTTGATTTATGTTGCTTCCTTTGAATTTTTTTGGAAATCAGTTTGCAGTAGTTTTACAGAAAGTAAACATGCACAAACACGCTGTTGCAGAGGAACGAAGGAGCAGCTGACGAGGTCAGTTTGACATTCCAGTCTGACCGATTTTTACAGATGGAGCCGCAGGGAACCAAATACAACAGCGCTCATAAACAACACTCTGGTGCCAGATCTGTGTCTTGTAAACACAATCTCCCACCTGACCAGTGCACCACAGTGGGAAGACAAATACCAGAGAACAGGCACACACACACACACACACACACACACACACACACACACACACACACACACACACACACACACACACTCACACACTCTGAGTCTGTCACTAGCCTTGTAGGAGCTCTTTATTGACAACATTGAGCCTACAGCCCCCTACCAAAGCCTGGACCTGGAGATAATTCTAAGACTAGGATGGAATTGATCTATAGTTTTCTTTTTGTCAACAAATCCCAAAAAACATAAAAACCAAAATGTCCATCGTTCAAAATCTACTTTATGACTTCCCTACTCTCTACAGTGGCAGCAGAAGATGTTAATTAACAAAATCTATTAAAAAATGTATACTTTAATTCAATTGATGTCTTATAACAGCTGGCAACTGTTTTTTTTAAGCAAAAATAAGCATTTGTTGGAGATAATTTGTTGGAGATAGATATTTAGCTGTGAATTCATGCAGACACTATGGCAGAGAGGAATAGGCCATATCAGACTTTAGCCCTATTCACACTGTACTAGTATTATTTGGGGACCACTTGTAATTTGTAATACTGTAAATGCGGAGGTTGCCTGTGATCTTAATCCCATGCTAACCAGTATGTCTGTAATTTGTAAAAAAAAAAAAAAAAAAAAAACGTTGCTAATTATGAACCAATTTTTCTTTCGGCATCTTGGACCTTTATTTGATAGGACAGATAAAGGGGAGAGAGAGGACAAATTACATGCAGTACTGGGCTGCTGATCAGAATTGAACCCGCTGTCAAGGCCCCGAGGACTGAGCCTCTGTACATGGGGCGCACGCTGCACCAGATGAGCTGGCAGCCCGTGAACAAATGTGTTGACATCACTAATGCCGTGTGGGTTAATTTCTAAATCAAGTCAATACATCAATTCATTCTTGGTTTTCCTGGGTTTTCAATTTGCTAAGAGTAAGACACGTATAGAACACCACCAGCCATGTCTCCTAACCTTTAAGCTATAGACCTTTTTCATAGAAGACATTTTGACTTGTCATAGTAGTAAAAGCACAGCTGAAATCGATAACCTTAACAATGTCTCAATTCCATCAAGGGTCCCATTAAGCTATTTCAGTGAGTCAGCATGCACAATACCGGGTCTCTCCTAAGTGGAATGCAGCCATTATTAATGGTTTATAATACACCTGTGCTTTTCCTACTATGAAATGTCAACATGTCTGCCATAAAAAAGGTCAATAGTGCATAGTTTCTGTCGCCCTTTCTAAGTAATGAACACAATTCTGTCCGTGCATTCACATGATAAAAGACTTTTGTGATCGCGCGTCTCCCCCGCCCCTCGTTCACACAGTTGAAGGTCTTCATTTTTAAACATAATAATCATTGACTTAAAAAACATGATGGACTCTTCAGAAGAGGTCATTATCTTTTGAGTTTCTGCGTGCAAAAGTTGCCGGACGACACCAATTCCTGAACACAGAGATGCTGAGAACAGAGAGTTGTGTGGAGCTGAGCTTGTATCAACTCAGTTGGCAATTGCTTGAATGTAACAGACTTTCATTATTGTAAAAAAATAAACCCTAAATTCAAGTCCCTCATCTTGTGGAGTGTAGTCTGTTGGTCCCCAGAATGGAGGTGCGTCCCAGCAAAATCAGAGGAAAAATCATGTTCTGATTCATACAATGTAATATAATACAATCTCACACATAACAGTGTAAACATGTCCACTACAAAAATAACTCAAAAACCTAAAGGCAATAAACAACTACAGTAGCAGGCGAAGCCCTTCAGTGGCCTGATGTGAGTACCCAACCATGTCATTTAGATATATCGGCCCAGGAGGACCAGCCGAGCCCCGTGCACAGGGAGCACCTTATCAGCCAGCTTCTTGAGACAAGCCGGTGCGTTCTTCTGCCTAAAGGGAAACAATAAAGGTCAGACGGATACCAAGATACGCCTAGCTCGGATGGGATTTCTCAGTGAGATTGTGGCTGAGAAAAATGTATCTTGATACCTGTACTGTTATATGGGAGTCAAGCCACATTCTGTGCTACTAAGACACTCTAAACCACAGGGCCTGCACATAATAACCAAGGTTGATGCCGTAAATCCTGATGGATGTACGCTGTTAAACACATTTTACGGTTGCTTATTTCACAGATCATCCGTCTGAATGAACATCCTTAACCACCGTGATCAGTCCCACAGAAAACTCAAATGACAAGACTGGCACACATTCTGGAAAAGTAGATTGTGAGCGGCTTCTTTTCCATTGCTTATATTTTCAGCATGAATTCCATATAGCGACATTGACCGTGAGTTAAACAACTTGCCTCACGTCCAACACAGTCCCGTTTAGAATATTGCACAGAAAGGGCTCCAGGATGCCGACCAAAAAAAGACAGCCCGGGAAAGATGATTAGGTCTGCATTAATGAAGATGATTAGTACTTTAGAGATAGGCAATTTGTCTGCTTGGTCGTTTTCTTAAACATTGTGTCTGAATTAGCTTATCTTAATTAACTTGTGATGATACCTCCTAATCCTCCAACTACTGAAGGAACATCTTCTGAAGCATCTGCCGGTCGCTTATTACATAGGTGAGAGTCAGTTATACAGTTAAAAGCAGCTTAGCGTTTTGTAGATTGTGGTAGACTGACACATGCCCCCGAAGAGTAATTTAGAGTAGATGACATCTAATATTAAGAAATACACATGATGGACATGGAGATACACACACCAACACTTCTGATACACTTCTACCTAGAACTAAAGACATCTGTAGAAAGTGAATGCCACTGACTAAAATCTGTAACCATTACTTTTTTCATCTTAATTTCTTGTAACATTATGTTGGTGGCCTTTCAGATTGTAGGTATATATATTTTTTTAATCTTAGAGCCGTGGGAGGCATATAATTGGTAGGGATCATCAAATAAGATGAAGAGTCATAGACCATAAACCCTAACCCATGCTACTGAGATTGCTACACGTTTGAAAATATACAGTATCACATTTAGAAGTCTATAAACTTAACAGGCAAACATTACAAACATTGTTTTTTCAAACACGCGCAAAAAATACAAAAATAGGTAAAGCAAGTATAAATGTGCTGGAGCTGCACTCTCCACAGTTCACTGTTTGCTTAAATCCTGGCCAATAAATCAACTTAAAATAGTGGGAGGTCAGTACCAAAACTATCTGTCTCAGTTGCCTTGGAATTCTGCCTCCATAACCACCTCTATGTGTCAGAAATTCCTTTCAATGAGAAACAAGCCACCACACTAGAATATAACCCCGAGGCATTGCGTTGGTTTCAATCATCAAGCTGTCTGCTCTGTCCCGGCTATGTGGGCTCTCTGACCAAATCAAAAAGGAACTGGTCCTTTCCGAGCCTCGTGACTGTGAGGGCTTAGCATTGCGAAATCTGATCTGTGATGACATGTTGATTTTAGTATGCGTCTGACAAAACTACGAAGAAATATACTGCCTTCCCTGATGGGAACGTAAAACAAGCTCAGTGTTTTCAACCTTTTCCCAAACAGCCTGCCACAGGGTGTGCTTTTTTAAATATAAATCATTTACACAGTCTACTTTGGGTTTCCTTTAGGTGCAACACACCATAGCTCTAATCATAAAAGCATTTTGGCAGGCTTTAAAGGCACAGTCCGTAATTTACACTTAAACAACAGGGTCATACTGACGCATATATTTAAAACGTGGTCATTCTAAACTATTGTTTTCAGATGCTTCAAATATTTGTCTTGTCTGTATATTAGTAATATTTGTGAACACATGAGCAAATGTATAGATATTTGTTATTTAGAACATTTTCATGTGACACCTGACTGCACAACCTGTAACTAAAAAAGAAGTGTTGGCTTGCAAGAAAAAATAGGAAATAAGCATAATGGAAGAGTTGGTAAAGGGATGTGACAGACATCTAAACTATGAAAAATGACAAGGCCAATTCTCAATTTAATATACTTTAATGGAAACAAATATAAACACAAAACAATATTCCAGTTCTGTAGCATTATGAAAACATAATTCAAAAATAAACATAATAAATCTGAAGATGACTAATGTGCAACAACCCAGTTTCACAGCCATTTGTGAAATGGTCATGTTATTTAATCTATTGAGTCGTGTACACGGACACGTTTATCTTCTCTTTTTCGTGGTGGTGAGCATGTTTTTAACACTACTGTAGCAACTAGTGTTACATGTCAAAAATTAAGTGTATGGAGGTTGGTTGGGGTGGTGGATGGGTCCAACAAAACAGGACTTTCACCCCGGAGATCGGGGATCCTCTCTTGCGTGTGACGTTTCCTTTCACCGTTGGTCTTTTCCTAAACCCAGAGATACCGTATAGATGTTTCCAATTACATGCTGACCACCACAACAAAAACCAAGATAAACATGTCCGTGTTCACGATTCAACAGATTAAAAATGACGTGGACCTTGTTGCAACATGACAAAGCAAGTAAACATAAAATATGCAATAAACCAATGAACAGCATTTATCTGACCAATTAAACACAGGAGTCATACGTTTTATGTGCTGTTACAAATGTAACTTTAATTACACCACAGGGTAAATACTGTTCTGAGCTCCCAAAGGCAGTTTTACATTCCCTGGAGAGTCGACAATATTCCTTGAGTCCTGAGAGTACCTCGTGCTATACCTATTCTTCGAATTAAAGGAACACGCACGCAAGAATTTTTCTTAACGGTGTAAAGCAAAAAAAATGTCACAGTCTAATAAATACAGCAACAAAACAGAAGCTTCTTTTTCAAGATGTCCTGTCAAGCTGCTAAGCCATGATAACACGACAAGTTGTGCTCTGCTTTGCTATGGAAGTTTAAATCTAAAGATGCCAATGTGAAGTCCAAACCTCTTTTTTTCACAATGCCTGCATTATAGTAATGCAGATATTATTTTAAGAGCTACACCCAAGGTTGACTCTTAAGCTAAATGTTAGTTTAGAATTAGTTGTTTGTCATGTGGACATGTGTTCTTGCAGTTGACCAGAAACAAAAAACTGCTGTGTAGCGTCATAGGAGTCCTGGAGTATTTTTGAACACAAGGAGTTCTCATTAGTCGTGCATGGTTCCGTTTAAAGGTGCCCTGCCACACAAAACACAACAGCATTTTTCATAAAATGGATTTATAGTATGTAATCACAGACAGCGTAAAAAATGTTGGCGATATTTTTCTCTTTTATATTAGATTTGAATAATAAATTAGTGAAAATGTGTTATTTGGAATTTCCTATTCTGTCATTAGTGGCAATCATTTATGGAAATCCGCAACATAATGGGACTTTCTCAGTTAGAACTAATTTCCCATTCAATGTGATCACCATTGTTACTGCATAGACGTTTCAAAATCGCCAAAAGCCCAGCAGTGTTAAATGTAATCAAAAATAATGCTACATTGAAGGCACAAATGTCAGACTGTGGATGTTAGTCCAGATCATTTAAATACTGATGTCTCACACCAGTGTCAGTAAAATGGTTAGCTAGACTAAATCCAAAAAGAAGACATAACAGTAAAAATCGACTATAAACAAACTGAGCATTCTTTATGATAGGAAATTAGAAAACCTGGATTTCATTGGTTTTGTATTTTATGTAACCAATCCTCAAGTCAAGTGCAAATGATCAAAGAAAGGTAACAAGAGTAAAGTAAGGGAGTACAGTAGAAATACATTAATCTCTATATTTTCAGTGGTATCTGTGCATTCATCCAGTGACCCCAAACCATTGTTGTTGTACAAAAAAAAGATAGTCAGATGTTTAGCTAAAAAGCTAAAATAAACATAAATACAAAATATATAGTCAAGATCATTTGTGACTGAAAGAGGTAACCCAAACTTCTGTAGGATTTGATTAAGGAGCTATTTGACAGGGTCTTTGGGCACTGAGCGATATGACTGGAGAAGGCGGGTATGGTGAGGAGGGGGACGGGAACATTTATAGGTCAAGAGGATGTATGTCTCTGCCGTTGGCTTCCAGTTTTGCCCCTCTGCCTTTCATACTTGAAAGAGACAATAAGGAACACCAGCAATGTGATGCCTTGGATCCCTGCCAGGAGGAAAAAGTAGTAGTGCAGAGAGCAGTCATTGATATTACCTGGAAAGAGAGAAAACAGGGACATTATTATAATGGAACATGTACCATCTCAGCTGAGACTTCACACAGCCCAGACACAAGACTCAAAACTGTGAGCTGCATGGTAAAAATGACAAATATGGTAATTTGGAGAACAAAAAAGTCAGTCACGGCATATTCAAAGAGCGACACTAGGAGGTTTTCTTTTTTTAATCACAAAGTACTGCAACGTGTTAAAAGAATACCAAAGGCAAAGGTAAACGGCCACAAGCTCGCAAGTGCGGCAAGTTGCGTTTTTGCTAGACATAAAAAGCAGGCTTGAAGGGAGCATGGCAGGGAAACGCGATGCTGTCGAGAAATTAGGATTCAGTGGATGGGGCTTGTTACTTCTCATCTCACAGGAGTGAAACCTTCTGAAAGTGGAGACGGTTGACCCCTTCTGTACTGATACAGAGAGGCAGTATTGATGATGTGAGATTGAAGCATCTAAAATAACAGAGCAACATGGGCCCTCAGCTGTGATTCGAGCCAGGGAGTCTTTCATCGGTATTAAAGGACGGTTTGTTTCCTCATGGGAATGGGATGCAATAAAAAGGGAGGAAAAAAATAAACTGACGCCTCCGCTGAGATTTGCTGTGTGATGAGGGAGAGGAAGACAAACAGACTGAAAGAACTGAGGACACACAATAAGTTTCAAGCTACCCATTTCTTCTCCTTCAGCCAGCAGCTTTTTAAACTCTTTGACTGTTGGCGTACTTGTGATTGAAGTGGCCGTCCTCATTCAGCAACAAAGCTCAAGAGGAAAAGCTCTAAACAAATCCTGTTTTCGCCTTGCTAGGGTTTCACATGAAGGGCAAAACAACAATTGTCTCCACTGTTCAAGTATGGAGACGATTGGATTGGCATTAGAGCAGCTTTTGTCCTTTGACCATGTCAGGCCAGACCAATTGACTTTGTGGCCAACAGCGTGAGATGAGTCTGTTTACTACTTTGCTGGACGAGGAGACATTTTGGGGTGTTAAAGGTTGCCTCGTACTGGGCAAGGGAGGAATTCTGGTTCCCCCCCTGCTACAGCTCATTCAAGAAAATGTTTTTTTTTAATCATTAACAGGCTCCATTTAAGGCACAGTTTCACCAGTGGACAGATACCTATAGCTTACACCCTACATTATTGTCAAATGAGTAAATGTGAAGCCCTAAAGCAATCTGCCATCTGTCTCAGAAAGCTCCCATTAGCTTCTTCAAGTGGAGCTGTCACACCCAATAAAGAGCCAGGGAAAGAGAAGAAGGCTTGATTTTAATTATACATGGGGCCAATTCTCAATTTAAGTTCTACCTATTCACGTACACTGTGTGTGTGTGTGTGTGTGTGTGTGTGTGTGTGTGTGTGTGTGTGTGTGTGTGTGTGTGTGTGTGTGTGTGTGTATGTGTGTGATTCTGTCATTTTAAAGTTAACAGCCCCTTGGGTCAAAATGGTGCTTATTTCACATCTTACATTTTTGGCTATTTCATTGAATAATTTTAGAATGTGTTCAATGTTCTGCGGGTAGACAAGCAAATTAGATAGTTTCCAAACCTTTTTTGCAGTCACTTTACTTCTAGAGAAAGTAGAAAAAGTTCAAATTTAAAGTACACTTGAGGTCACAACCCTTCACACTAACAAGACCGGGCTTTGAGCAGCTGAATTATGTTGTAAACAAACCCAAAGAAGTGCCAAGCGGTAAGTCTTGGGGGGGGGGCATGAACTGTGTGGGCATCTTCAAGCGAACGTGCCATTTTAGTTCAATGTGCAGTAGCACAAAGTGCAAAAAGGCTGGCAGAAGTTAAATATAGTTTAGAGGGCGCGAAGATTAATAAAAACCCTCTCAGTCAGTCAGATCACTGGTCGTATCGCTCTGACACAGCTGTTCCAATCACAGCAAAGTATGACATCAATAGTTCAAGAAATGGAAAGACACATTTTGAGGAAATCGTGTTGTAGTCGGTATGGTGCAGAGCAGCGCGACGGGAACACACAGACCCAAAAATCTGTGGGATGTGGGATGTTTTTGAACAGTGAAATTAGTATAACGATGATAGAAATGAATAATTAAAAAGCTCATATCAATTTATCACATAAGATGGTGAAGACATTTAGATGATCACATTAATCCAGTACCCATTTCAGTCACTGTATTTCATGTTGCATATGGTTACACCGTACCGCATTTCCTTCGTAATGCATATCAATAATAAAACATGGCATGAAGATTTTTTATTTTATAAACAAGTTGAAAAGTAGTCTATCCTGCAAAGGATCAGTGAGCTCTGATCCTACATAAACAGCATAATGTTGAGTTATAATTATCCTTTATGAAAAGTGTAGAGGTGTATGGGGTTATTATGTAGCAGCCTTGTGTCATTCGGAGGTTAACTGGGTGAATGGTTGTGCGTAATGGCACTTCTCTTTTTGGAGGCTTTAGATTTATCAGTATATCTTTCTTAATGCTTTCGGATGGCTGCAGGGATTTAATAAACTTAAGGAGAAGCTTTTCATACAGTATAAAGCAGCAGTGGACAACAGAAACTGTAATAATTTATGGATCAGTGCAGACGGATTTACTGACGTTCCTGCTTTAACCACATTGAACTTTTTCTTTTGCACTGAACACATTTCTTGGCACCCACTGAAACACACCTACTGGCTGGGTAGTGTTTCAATTACAATTTTAATTTAGATTTTAAGCATTATTCAGTTATAGCTTGTGCATTTGCTCCAAGTATTTGATCGTGTTGTTGATAAAATCATCAGATTACAGACAGAAACAAACATAGTTTTGAGACATTCTCAGCGTAATGTCTAAGACCCATTTTCCACCACAATCCCAACTACCTGCTACTGTTAATTTTGTCAAATATTTTTAATTGAGTCTAGTGCAAAATGTCCTTGTTAGTTTTAGCCATATTTAGTCATTAACATATCTTTTTTTGGTAGTCAAGTTTTAATCGACTAAAAGTCTCGTCATTTTAGCCTAGTTTTAGTCCAAAGACTTTTTGGGGGGTCCTGGAACGCATTTCTATTTCCCAGTGTACTGTTTGTTAATGGTATAACAATTTCATCACCATTTTTCCTTATTATAAGCATTTTGGTATATTGTTTAAATAAACTATTTCTGATATGTTCTCTGATAACCATTTCAGTCAAATAGTTGTAATGACACATTTGGATTTTTCGTCAATATCATCGTACGTAAAATGCGACCAAATATCGAGCCTCTTCCTTATTTCACCAGTAAATTCCTGTTAAACAACAAAAACAACCACTGGATGGGAAAAGGGTATTTTACAATAACTATGAACGCAGCACAAGGCTGGCAAGGCAAGTTTCAAGTGAACGCAACAACTGTTTTGTTTTTCAGACAACAGCAGAGGAATCCTCTACAGTGAAATTGTAACGTTACTTTCTACCAAGTGTAGTGTTAACTAGCGTTAACATGCGGCAATGTTTCGGTTGCCTCCAACGTCCTTTTTGGAGCATCGGGGAGAAGCGGAGACATTTAAGTGGCACCGAAATGAAGTCATTAACGCACCGGGTCTTGGTACCCAACCCTAGTAACAGCTGAATATTCTATCACATGATGAAAAAGTAGAGACGATTGTAGAAATTAAGGACCTAACAGTCTACAGTCATGCTGACGGTACATGCTGATATTTAGCAGATATAATGTTTTTTATGTTTGCCATCTTAGTTTAGCGTGTTAACATGCTAACATTTATTGGTTAGAAATACTAATTTTCTAGGTTTCCTGGAAAGAATTAGGAAGAGAAACCTTTTTTAATCCAAATCAGTATCGACTATTATTTATCTAATTTTGGAAGCTTAATTCTCCATATATTATGTTGAATTGTATGCTTGCATGTTTAGCTCACTGCTCTGCATTGACTAAAACACTGTCTTGGTTACAACAGCAATTACCTAGAATTAATTAATTGGGAAACAACCAATTCAACATCATGACTATGAATACCAAATTAAACAGTTCTTTACAGAAACCGTCGTCCTAGTACAAAGAAAGTGTTGTCAAATTTTGACCGGCTGCTGGAAGAAAGTCAGTAGGAAAAAGTCTACAACTCAAATAAGAGAACAGAGAGGCACACAAATGGGTCCTTCAAGAATAGTGTAAAGTGAGATGATGGTGTTAAATGTGCCCACATGTCAAACATTATCTATAACCTTTACTAAACTAGACTGCAATGTCAACAGCTGTGATTGAAACAATGCCAGTGTTTCACACCAAAGGCCTGTAACATCTACCTCACTGCATTAGAAGCAGCTACATTAACATAGAAACCTTCATGTTCTAGTATGATTTAATAGGGCGTCCTTTGCTACTGATGAAAGTGCAGGAATGACTAATTTGAAACGAGTAACGCCGGGCCTTTGCATGATCAATTGTGATCAGTAGGGCATATCATTCTCTCTAATGACATGTGTATATAAATAATTCTTTTTTCAGTCCATCTGTTGTGTGCATACTCTTGTGGACAATTGGAAATCGAGCGGAATAAAGAAACTTTGTTCTCTTTACCAATATCTTAGTATGCACTGGGCCATATCTATACCTTGAAACTTTTTATCTAGGATCAGAGTTAAGAGGCTGATGACAGTAAACTTATTTGGGCCCCTATTGCAGTGTTAACTTATTTTGTTGACATCTTAATCTGGTTAAAAGTTTAAATTGTGAGAAATAGATCAAGAACAAAAGAAGTGTTTGAATAATTCATGAAGTGCAAAACAATGTGCTTGACAGGAGAGTGCACGGGAGGAAAAGGGAAGAGTGGCGAGGGCGCTTGTATATATATAAAATCAATAATTTCCTGTAACAGATAGTTAACCAAGAGTCTGCTTCTGCATTCTTAACTAACAGAGCAGTATTGCTTCCAAAAAGCAGGGAATATACAAATTTTGTTGAGGGAAAATTCCCTCTATAAAATTCTTAAAATATGATCAGTTTAAAGTCAAATATAGACAGTATGGAAATACGTGCAGAACTTACAGTAACATTGGATTAAATTAATCTTCTGCTGCAGAAAATGTACGTAGTTAGTTAGTTAGTTTTTAGCCTTAATAATATTCTGACCAATGACTGGATCGCAACCTTTGTTCCAGATTGCAAAATGTGTCTTTTAACTAGCACGCTTAGAATGAAAAATTGACTTAGCTTTCAGTTTTGCACTGGTTCTTGCTCCAATCTCAGTACACATTAAGTTAGGCTCTACCTCCTCCTTTCAGGCACAGGCATTTTTTTTAATCACATAAGTTTTAAAGATTATGTTCTGGCATATGGGCATATTTGTGTGTATTTGCAAAACTCACTTTACTCTTGAAGGACCCGTATTTTGCCTTTGTTCTCTTATTGGATTTTTAGACTTTTACATTTGTAAAGCAAATATGACAGCCGTAGTAGCTTGGACAATATCGCTTTGTATTAGATAATACTTACTTCAAACACTACCTAGGAGCTTATTACAAATGTCTATGGTTGGTCAGTAGTTCAGACACCCAATGGAGAGGAAATAATAAGAGTAATTAACCACAGCGGCCCATTACTTTGAGATGTGACAACCACTAATAAGCTGCTAGTCTATTGTAGCAAAATATAATCTATAGATGTATAGAAATTAAATATTCACAACTAGAATTTGCCCACTCAGATGGTACCGGTATGTTGAATTGTCCATGGACTTACATATAAATAAAATGATAGAAACGTGATAAACAATCTCAGTGGAGTATTTTGGAGTAAAATTTGCTAAACCTTTTTTCTTCTTTTTTTCCACATGGTCCTGTGCAACAGCTTTGAGTTAGTAAATGTTGATTGTGACTACACTAAATGATTGTGACCACCAACAGAACTGGTCAACCATATTATAACTGAGTGATATAAACTTGTGGAACAATTTACCTGCAAGTGAGTTTGAGCAGATCATGCGAGTCCAGATGAAACGGGTCAATATCAATTTAATGTTTGAAGGATTGATTAATTTATCTAGACCTTTAGTGCAATGACCCAGCATTTTAATGCTTCGATGCATTAAATGCCATCTTCAGAATGAAATCAGAGGAGAATCGATGCATGTTTGTTTCAGCTATAAATATAGTTATTTTCTGCAGCTCCCCTATTGCTGATAAAAAAAACTTGAAAAAATAGCTGGAATTTTGTACATGGCCACAACATGCTAACTATTTCAGTTTTTCTCTCTGTTGCGTCTGACATGTCTAACACTCGCACCAAAAATGACATTTTCAAATAGAGCCCTTTCAGACAGAATAAGAGTTCATGTCAAATTTCCCATGGCTGACATTAAAGGTGTCCATTAAAACATTGACATTTCACTGAGTGTGATCTTCAGGAGCAGGATGTGCTAATGTCAGCTCGCTCGGAGTGTCTGAACACGTCCCAGACATAGAATATAAGATCAGTCAGGACTTGAACACTGGTCAAAGAAAAAGGCCGTTTCCTGTCACGTGACCATATCAGTTCACAAAAACATTGTTGAGTGAATGATACTCTCACAAAGGCTGAACAATTTCAATGCAAATAAAGACATTTTCTAGAAACAAAAAGCTCCACCTGTGTAAAGGATAATGCTTGTAAAGAAAGTAAAGGTTGATCTTTGATCGACTTGGCCAGTGAGTTTAAAAAAAAGCTCCAAGCCGTAAAGGATGAGATGATGTATAAAAAGGCCTATAAAAAATACCATAAAAAAAAAAGAGTGTGATGGATGACTACTCAACCAGATGTAACCATAGTGGGGAAACGATGTGCCGTGTCTGAAGAATCAATCGTTTCAACATATAAGCTTACTTGTGTTCTAAGTTTGAGAGCAGATGTGGCGGTAATACTGCAAAACCATTTTCACCACTGCTTTGCAGACTAATGTAGCTCAGCGTAAATACTTTCAGGAAGACCTAACCCTTATGTTCTCTTCCTAAATTGAATCAGCTGTTGGAGGCGTTCAACTTCCTGCTTAACCAAGTCGTACACAAATGTCATGGGCCAATCACAGAGTCATAATGCTACTTTAAATCTGTTTCTCTCTTTGTTATCAGCTGTCGTTTCAGGCAAAGAGTGCAAACCTCCAACTCCCCTTCCACCTCCAGTTATTGTCTACTCCAGCTGACTGTTCCAGAGCCTCCTTTAGTCTTGTCTTCGGGATCCACTGGTGTCTAGATTCCATCGGGGGTTATGATGGTTCTCTACTCCTTTATACAAACTATAACGATGGAGTCTAATCTCCAAAGACTTTGCACATTTTATTATGCTGTACAATAAACCTTTTTGCATATCTGCAAACACGTCTCTCCTAAATAAAATGCCACAGGCTTTAAGTTGCACATGTGATTTTTCAACCCAACATATTAAACAGGAAAGTCATTTGTTTATGGAGATTCAAAACTCCAAGAACAAGAAGCTGGCATAAGAGGATTAAAGGATATTAAGAGCCTTTTTCTTTAGTAATTTTCTTGCAATAAGAGTTTGTTAAATAAGATTCACAAACATGTATGCCTGACACAGTTGGGATTATGCTATATGTGCAACGCACAATATGTATATTTCATATATAGTATCTCATTTCACTATAATAGGGCTGCAATTAACATTATTCTTTATTCTCTTCATTAATTAACGTTTCTTTTGCATGGGGTGTAAACTGAGGATTACCTGCAAACAGTATGCTGAATATTTCATATAAAAGAATCCTTAAAGTCAATTGCTTGCTTTTATAGTGTCTCATTAACAAAAATATGACAGAATAGTATAGCTTAATTAGGCTAAAACGTAGCTGCAATGGGAAGGTTTTCTTCTTACTAGGACCATCATTTAAATTGTGACAAAAAGACAGAAGGAATATGAAATCACACATATGCAAACACTGGTCTAAAATGAAACAACCACACTATTCACTATAACACGTACACGGTTGAAATTAAAAATGAAAAATCCCGTGGGTTTATCTTCACTGCCGTCTTTACTAAACCAGCTTGTAATACCATTACAAAGAACAGACTTGATGGACTCGTCATATGACACTTTACTCATTCTAAATAACTTAAGTACAAAACAGGGTGAGACGGAGCAACGGCGTGACAGGGGAGCTGAGCATCCACCAGTGTGATGCCAGACTAGCAGTGCCATCTCCATGTAATGCTCCAGGGACAGCTTTACTTAAGAGATCCAGGGCTATGTAATCAGACCCCCAGCCTGTGATTAATGTTGCTCATCTGTCTTCAGGCCCGCACAGCTCAGTACAACTTAGCACAGCTCACCCAATATGCTGTTTACTGCACACTGTTTTGCCCGCAGCCATGGAAATAAGTTGAATCCATTCCACCTAGAGAGCTGTGAGATGTGGAAGAAGCTAACATCCAACAAACTGTGAAAAACAGACTGCATGATTCCTGACTGAGCTTAATGCCTAAGCTTTGTGCCGTGCCATGAGGATGTTTTGTTCCATTTCTCTAGCTCACCTTTTAAATGACATGTTTTGGAAAGCAAAAATAGTCTTACAGGCAATCCGGCTCTCGTTTAACTGCCCCTCAAGTGGAGAAAGGCTGAGCAAAGGATGGATCTATGAAGCGTGCCAAGCATCTTCCAGTGCTAACATCATCAAAAGTACCTTCCTACCTGTCGGCACACTGTATTAATGAGCTATTAGGTGTTTGTGGGTAAACAATTTACAGTGTTGGCTTATTTACCGCATGCTCAGGGAAAAGTGCATCTGGGTTGGGAGCCCCCTCACGCTAGGGAGCCCATCCATCTGCTGCCAACACCAGACTATTCCTTCTACCACTTGGACAGATTTACACAAACCTTTTGTCGTTAGTCTGACATGTCTATTTATTATGGGAAAGACTTTAAACATAAAAAGAACTGTACAGGGTGTTGTCCTACCCTCTCTGCTATAAGCATTCTTAAGGTACGTCCCTGAAAAAAAACGTACTGCATTCTAAATCAATACCAACAATTCTACTACGAGTCCATACATACAGTCGATGTGCAAAGTCAATAGTGCTTGCCACATGCACTGGGCATCTAACAGCAGGCTCAGTGCATGTTATTGGGGATTATGGACAGCCCTGAGAAAACTGTATGCCTAAATATCAATCACCTCTGTGTTGGAGATTTTTTTGAAGCGAGCATCATTCTTTAAGTTAAAGTACAGACAAAACCATCTCATGTCAAGTTACAATTCCCATTAAGGAAGTGGCACAGAATGATGTTTGATCAAAAAAAAAAAAATACATGTTGAGCTTTAAACTTGTAATAAGTCATTGTTTGGGTGGCTGACCCTAAAATGTAAACACTGAAATATTAGGTTTTTTGTTTGCAATCAAATATTCACTCTCCTTTTAGCTCTCTCTTGGTCTCCGAAATCTCCGGGGGAAATATCTGGCACTCTAGCTGCTAAAAGTTCCATTATACTCACCAGCTAGTCGCTAACTTTGTCTGAACTGAGCTTAGCAGAGCAGGTAGAGTTTGGTGGGTTTTTAGAGCATTCAAAACAGATATCTGCTGAGGCCAAAAATGCTGCAGTGAGAGCAGGGACACTCAAACCAAAACAGTAAAGTTGTAGGCCAAAAACCGCAAAACAATTAGCTGAAAGAAGCTATAAACCTCCGTTGAGCTAGCAGAAACAGCAGTCAGGCGATAATTCTCAGTGGGGTCTGCAATACAAGCGGCCCCTTACACATTACAAACATCATTTGACAATTTTATATTATAAAAATATAGATTATATCTGTTTTCATTCTTTACGTTTCCTACCTCTTGTGGTTTGCAACAATGACTGCAGACAAAATAAGTGTATAAACTACGGTATTCTCTTACCAAAGTCTTTGTGGGATGACATCCAGCCAATCTCCTTGAGGGAGACAATAGCCAACAAACCCGAACCCACGAAGGAGCCAATCCCGGAGAAGAAAAAGAAGAGCCCCATGATGGCACTCTGCATGGACTTGGGGGCCGCAGAATAGGCAAACTCCAGACCTGCAACAAAGAGTTGAAAGACAGTTATTTGTAGAATTGTTGTGGAATATGTGGGGAATAAAACAAGTTCATGCCAGCAATATCATGCCATTTAGTCATGACGGATACAATGGTGCAAACAAGTAACAATGCTCAGGTATAATATCCGTCTTTATGTATTTATGTTACATGATGGGGTTTTGTTGATACTGATTGTTTTCTTTTTAGTATATTGTATGTCAGACCAAAAAGGCTTCCTGTGCAGTTGCTTGGCAGCTAATTTTCCACCGTGGCACTGGTCTGTGGTGACATTGTTGGGTATGAACTAGGCTCGGTACTGGTCTACATCACTAAGTATTTACTGTGTCATGAGAGAAAGAAAGTGACTGAAAAAATGGGCAAGGGACCTCAGAGGAAGAAAGATGAGGAGAAAAAAAAAAACTCAAATATGTGTCTTTTCGGCTGAGAGATCTGTCTGCCAGCAAGCTGACATTGATAATTTCATGGCACCTCAAACATGTGATTTTTCAAATGAGGCCCTATAGCTACATCTGTCTGGAGAGATTAGGGAGCTGCAGTTAAATATATTTGCCTTTTAAGGCATCCCTTGGGGGAGGGGGGGGGCATTGCATAAATTAACGTGACGAGCAGTTAGATACCTGCGCTAGTCATGCTAAAAAAAAAAAGAAGCGTCAGAAGAAAAGAAATAAGATCATGGCAAACGTAAGGTTATTACTCAGTGCAAAGCATGAATGACCTTTCATGAAGTTATGATACATTTGTTTATATCCAAAGGTAACCTTTCAATAGCAAAAAAAACACTGGTCAGTAGCTATGCAAATCCAAAGGAACTGCAAATGTTTGTGAGGATTTGCAGATACAGCTCTGCAGAGTAAAGAGGACAGTATATTCAGACTGTGGGGCCTATTTTAACAATCCAAGCGCACAGCGTGAAACGCACGTCGCAGGTGCGTTTCGGGCGTGTCCAAATCCAAATTTTGTAGTTGACGGCAGAAAAAGGGTCCATGTGCCGGTTCGCACGGTTCTAAAGGGTTGTACTTAGTGTCTTCATTAATTCATAGGTGTGTTTTGGGCGTAACATGCATCCAGCTGTTGTCTGTCTGTGTCAACAATAATTTTAGGAACAATCAAAGTGAGCTTGACCTTTCTTGACCATAGAGGCAGAAATATTTGAGAAAGAAAGAGGGATGGAATGTATAGGGCATTGTTGGAAGAGTGATTTGTCTTTCTCCAAAAAATACATTTATCCTTCGCAAAAAGTGCAATTTATAACTAAAATACAGTAGGGAATCATTTCACAAATGTTTTTTGCATATTCTTAATGCCTGAAAGCAGACAAATTTGGGTGTTGTAAGAGCAAAAAATTAACCATCGTCCTACAAGATAGGGGATTGCAGCGAGGAAGTTTGACGGCACTGGGGTTTTTACATAAATGTATTCAAACAGAAGATGACTAAGGGAAAATACTCCTCTGAAATAGGCATATGTCACAATTTTGTCAATTTTCCTTGAATCAAGCCTTGTGGGATGGTATGGAGAAAGAGGAGAGTAAGTTTATTTTAAGGATCACTATAGCTTTGTTATGTCTGGATTTGAGTCTCATAGGGACCCTAAAGGAGCCTTATAGAGTTCTGTTTAAGGGCTTTATAATACCCAAGATTATTAAACCCATTTCAGTATCCATGGATTTTAAACCAAAAGAGGACAAATGTGAACGTTCATAGTCGTGCAAACAGACTGGATCGGCTTGATAATCTTTCCACTGTGATGAGGAGGGAAAAAAGTCTTAAATATTAATGGTTCAATCTTTGCTCTTGTTGTAGAAATGAAGTGAGTGCTATATAGAAGAGCCTACAATAGCATGACCTGCAGTGAGTGGAGAATGACTCAATCATGGCTGCAGGTCTTAACAAACTCCAATCACCCAATAAGTGAGGCCTGAAGCCATGTTCATGACTGCAGAAGAAAAGACATAAAAGGAGAGAAAAAAAAACTAAAGATACTCTCACAACGGAGATATAAACACAATGCACGGCAGCTTTCTTATGCTTCTTTACATTCATTTATACATTCAGCAGATTTCTCACAGACACAAACTTCACCTCTTTTAATAATAGGATAATATTGTCTCTGTTCAGATTTTGTGGCCACTATTTCATATAACAGAGCAATTTCTCACTTTGTCACATTATTGTATTACTGGGGCAATGTGGCCTTACTTCTCATATCGCTTAATGAAATGGCATTTCCTGTTTAGGTCAGGGCACATACACACAACAAAAGAAGAAGAAGAAGAAAGCTGGCTTGCAGCAGTTTTCAGCTGATACCTTGGTAGTATCAAAAAAAGTCTGCAGCTGTCACTTCCAGCGTGAACTATTCTGACCGGCTTTGATTTAATGCTTTTATTTTTAATCATTTTCTGGAGAAGAAATGGTAATATATTTCCCCGGGGGAAAGCAAATGCTGCTAAATTTCCAGTGAAGGATTATGGGTGGCCTCATATTGATGAGCATTAGGGGTAAGATTCTCTGGGCACCTCATGATTCGATTCAAAACCAATTATCAATGCAACCATTTTTACGTTACACTTCCATACGTGATCTAAAAAATATATACATCTGAGTTTGCTAGATTTTGACATGTACAATATTTGTCACACACATTTTAATAAAATGTTTTGTCTACTGAGGTTTTTATTTTGTAGTCATTCCATGCTTAAGTCTCAAACCTGATAGTGAAAGTCACCTCCAGGTGGAGAATTGGCTTCTTAGAACATGAAACATGAGGTGGTCAGATGTAACGTGATAAAGTAGATGAACAGCCTATAAACAGCTATATGTGTTTTGCCGAATTATTTTATGTATGTCTTATTAGATCATGTGTAACACAATTTAATTTGTTTTCCTTTTGGCCATTTTTGTGGATTTTATTTCTGCACTCTTGCTTAAACAAAGTTGTTGTCCATTATCCCATCCTCTTTCAGTCACTCTGTTTTCTGATTTGTACATGTCTGGAGACAGTAACCTTTAAATAAAAATCAACACATAAAAAAAAAAAGAATAATAATAATCATCGATTATTAACTTATCAGAATCAAGCATCGAATTGTTCTAGAGAGAATCGGAACGCATTTAAGAACCGATTATTTTTCTCACTCCTAATGAATTTACTGAGGTGAATCATGTGAGTAGCAACAACGATCACACAAAAGCAAACCTAGTACCATATTCACAAGCTTGCTTGTGAAAAAAAGTTGGTCCAAGCGCTTACAATTTTGATATTTTTGTTAGTAGATAGAAGATTGAAGCTATTCTCAAAAGGAGTTTAACCATTAAGACAGCTTCTAGAGAAACAAAATAATTAAGGAGTCTTTTTTACAAAACTTCCAGAAAGAATGAATTTACCCAAGTCACATTCTAGGTGAGTCATGCAGATAGTTTTGGCTTAATGTGCCAAGGTTTAAAGATATCTGCCTTTGGAACTTTGGCTGCCAGCACACCAATGGAGATGTATCAATTGTGTCTGTGCTCTACAGTGAGAGATATGCCAACCTGTAGTTGTGTTACCCTTTACATAATGGAAGCAGTATTTCTGGTTGTATTGGACCATTGTGTGCAATCTTGCAAATCCATGATGCACCCTCAGTGTCAGAGTAGAGAAAGGCTTGTTAAAGTATAACATGTCCACGACAGCAACAAACAGCCTAACACTGCCAGAGTAAGAGGATTTAGTGACAGTCCATTAAGCGTTTAACTAGGTTGAAGGCTAGCCTACCACTTCACTAAGATCACATCTGCAGACTTTCATATTATGGCAGTGAATAATGAAACAGTGCAGACGGTTCAATAATAAGAGCCAAGCAGTTGTCCTCAATGGCCGCCTCCTTCTAAAAGCTTTATTCGATGGAGCTATTATCACTTAACCAGCGGCTATTTCCAGATAACTACCAGCAGAGACAGCCTCCTATCATAACTACACTTAATGCTGTATTTGAGAAGAGCCTTGTAATCCGGCTATCCTATAACACCAGCCGTCCATCTCGGGCAGTGTGGCCACTGGGCTCTAGGTAGGTCATGCAGATAGTTTTGGCTTGTGCCAAGGTTTTAAGATATCTGCCTTTGGAACTTTGGCTGCCAACACACCAATGGAGATAATCAAATTGTGTCTGTGCTCTACAGTTGGAGAAGTGCCAACCTGGAGTTTTGTTATGGCCTTTACATCAAGGAAGCAATATCAGTCAGTTTTGGACCAATGTTGGCGATATTGCAAATCCATGATGCACCCTCAACTGATAATTCAACTTCCCATCATATTCTGTGTATTCAAGTGTAACATGTCTCTGTGAAGAGTGTGTCAGCTCGGGTGGGGCGCTAACATGATAATTGAGAGTAGAACTTGCAATGCAGTGTATGCAATTACAATTTGTCAGTATTATCCCTCTCTCAAGTGGGATTGTGTGTGGTAAATGTCAACTCACCGACCGGCTAAACATGGAGGTCAAAAGTTGATGTTATGTTATTTGTGTTGCCAGTGTGATTATACCCTCAAAGATACATGGTATAGTTTAAAGATGCATATATGTGTGTGTGTCTACTGTATTTGTTCGGAAAACAAACAGAGGAAGATGTGCGGATAGTCATGGGCTGGGGTCATAGTCATAGCTTTCATCATCACTTCACTTGTTTAAAGGCTAATTTAACCACTACATATTTATAAAATGTCCCATTGCTAATCAATGTCTTGCAGCGGCAAGAAAAAATGATATTTATCAATTACAGTGTTTTTCTCTAGGTTTGTGGAAGACTTAAGTGCAAATTTTTGGCAGAGGGTTTAGGGTTCATCCCTCAAGAAAATGTTACGATTTCAATAAAAGTAATATGCCATTTTACATCATTTTGGACCATTATTATTACCATATATGTGTCTAAAACATCGTAAAAAGCTAGAGCATATCATTAATAAATAACATTTAAAAAGCTCAAAGACAGAACTGGCAAAGGAAGTCCACTGGGGACTAACTACAATCATTAGATCTGAGAAAAGTAATTAAGTTAGTTTTAATGTCACATAGATTTACATTCATTGGGCTTAGGTGGTCCACAAAAACAACTTGGGTGCCGTGCCTAAGCCTTATAATGGTAGGGAAAACCCTGCAATTGTCAATGGACTACAAGCCACAAACCGATGAAGACGGTGCAGGCAATGGATCACACAAACTGTTCAAAAAGAGAAGTGAATTACACTAGCTCAAACCATGAGGCTAATCACTGAAGGATACTGTGTTTCACTGTAAGTCTGAATCATCATGTCTACCTGACAGCTGTGCTAGATGAGACACAGAAGACGTCAAACAACTGTACCTGCAATGCTGGCGAAGATTTCGCTGATTCCTATCAGCACATACTGAGGCACTTGCCACCATATGGGTAAATCTGCCGCGTAGTAAATAACTTTGCCAAGCACCTGGTCAATGGTACCATTTGATTTGATGATCTCCAGGCGTTTGGTCTCCAAAATACCTGAAGGCAGACAGAAAAAAATGCACATGACCACAGTTAGCTGAGAGTAAATAGTAAAAATATTACAAACACAACACACACAACCACACACACATACATACATCAGCTAAAACTCTGCAACGTATTAAAATAAAGAAAAAATCCAAACAGGGCAGTGAGTTAACTTAAAGGATTGCTTATTTTAGACAGGATGAAGAAATGCTTGTTTAAGTATAACAAGTCCATGACACCAACAAACAGCCTAACACTGCCGGAGCAAGAGGATTCAGTGACTGTCCATTAAGCATTTAACTAGGTTTAAGGCTAGCCTACCACTTCATTAAGATCATATCTGCACACTTCCATATTATGGCAGTTAATAATGGAACAGTGCAGACAGTTCAATTATAAGAGCCAAGCAGTTGTCCTCAATAGCCGCCTCCTCCTAAAAGCTTTATTCGATAGAGCTATTATCACGTAACCAGCGGCTATTTCCAGATAACTACCAGAGACAGCTTCCTATCATAACTACACTTAATGCTGTATTTGAGAAGAGCCTTGTAATCCGGCTATCCTATAATACCAGCAGTCCATCTTGGGCAGGGTGGCCACTGGGCTGCCAAGAGCAAGAGTCACACTATAAACACACACCCCTGCTCTTTTCCCCCTTCCTAAACATCACACATCACAGTGTGATCCCTGGCAACACTGCTCCAGCTTTTTGTAGAAAAAATAAAGATGGCTCTGGACACCTTCAGGCTATTGAGCTTTAACCAAAGCAGATTAGTATATAAAGTTAAGATAATGTGATAAAACATGCTATAAAAAACAACAACAAAAAACCCTTCAAAAGCAATGTCAGCGCAGCTTTTCATAGCTAGCCCCGGTATGTGGTTGAAGTCTGGGACTGTTATAGACGGATGAAAAGCGGATCAGAAACACTGTCCGCTTGAAAGCGTGTCCTCAGTCCATTTGAACTACATGGGTCCAGCAGTACTTGCGTCATGTGTGTCAGTGAGAACGATGTAACTCTGCGAAAGATTGCTGCACCACTGACATCATGAAGAATTCCTGCCTGTTTGTTGCACATGGGGATGATGAAAGTGATTCTGAACAGCAGTGATGTGACCAACGTTGGGGACACAGAATGGCGGGCTGACAACGCAATGTCAGACTGGCTATTCTCTGGGCAAAAGATGTCACACTCGGTCATTACCAGCAATCCCATCTGTCAGTCTCTGAACACAACATGAGTTCAGCTAGTGGACAGATGCAGATAAGCACTGAGGACACACAGAAAGCCAGCTGAGGAAAATGCAATTCAAAAATATAATAACAGTGTAAGGCAGCTCCTAGATGTCAATGTGTAATTGAATTAACTTGAAGCAAGGCAATGCTGGGGATAAACAGCACACAGGGGCAACTCAAATCATTTTTGAATAATGAATGATTGAATAATTGATAAGGTGCAGATACAATAAAATTAATACTGTATCTCAATAACTCATTTTACAAAGTACACTGCTGTACAGATTGGATCCAGTCGTCTGATTTGTCTCCTAAAATCATGGTCAGAACTTTGTTGCACACCAGTTGTGTATTCACCTACTGTTCTGTGACCAATGGCCACACCACTGCACCATCATAAACCCTTTCTCCCCACTCCCAGGACTCAAAATTGCTTTCTGCAATATTCAGAATTCATTGCCTGAATTCAAATGCAGGGATTGCACTTTCTTTCAAGAAGCCAAATGGAAAAGTAAATACCTAAATAGCTTTGGAACATCCAAAAATGAACATGTTAGAGCACCTTTCCTTCCAGGAATGCTTATGTCCTCTAAAAAGAAATTGTTACTTTAAACTGATAAAGTAGTCCAATTATATTTAGTTAAAAGACCTTTAAACATACCTCTCTGATTGAAAAGGATGTTTTTGTTGGGCAAAGTCAGGCTTTCTTAACTTGCTAGAACTTGGGAAGACTCTCCCTCAGAAAAACTCATCTCTTCTTCTCCATGTTTATTTAAAATAAGGTACAAGGATGAGGGTTGAGTCCAGCACCCTTTCCTCTATCTTACACATTAAACACACAAAGAGACCCCACACTGATCTTGAGGTGGATAATATTTGAATCATACATTCTTTCTACAGATCATGCTCACAACTCAATGCCAATAGTAATATTTGAACTTGGATTTGAGCTGATTAAAAAAGGCTCCGTGTGTCATCAGGTGAGCTTATAACATATATTAAAAAATGTAATGCTTCTTTTTAAGATGATATTGATCCACATTAAAATATTGTGTTTTTTACGTATTGGTCTGTTGACCATGTGACATTTGACATGTTCTGATGTCAGATGACTGTAAAGTGACAAGCTGTCAGTGTTCTTGTTGCAAATAAACTTGATAAGATCCGTGTGCAGCACGCACACACTAAATTGCTTTTCCAATATGGACCCAATAAGCACTTAGTAAAATCATTGGAAACAATGAACAGGGCTGTCCAAATCTCTAACAGCTGCTTTAAGGGTGTATTTCAATAATGACACAGCTAATCAGAATATATTATTTGCTGTATTTAAAATGTTGAACTTCTGTAGATTTGTTAGTCCCCAACTTATCTTCATGATAATTTGTATTTAAAACAACATGTATTAAACTCCCAGTAGAATTTAATTATCACGGTTGTTGTCAAATGTGATTCAGTGCATTGTTAACAGTCTATTGGCAATCTGGTTGAAGCACACCAGTCAATATCTAGAAGGTCACTAACAACAGAACATGTTCATATTCTATGTGACGAATGTATTGTGCATCTGTGAAAGGGCAGGGGTTTTGGCCAATATAATGTGCATTGATTCTCAGTAGTGTTGCTGCTTTGCTTTCTTCCTGTCTCCACGCTTGTCTCTCTTACAGCATTTTAGCCTGGACGTATCAATACAGCAGTACACGGGGACAGGCCTGGCTGAGACTTGATTTCCAAAATAAGTCACAGTGTAGAAGTGAATATGACTAAGCTGCGCTCTGCTCCTGAGCGGTAAGATGCTCCTGAGCGGTAAGATGCCACAGCTCCCACTGTGCTCTTCAGGGATAGGGGACAAAAGGCAAACTTCTGTTGTTTGAGGAACAATTAATACATCTGTGACAGACCATCCGCTTAGTCTCACAAAAATGAAATACAGTAAAGGCAATCATTAGTTTAAAAAAAAAAAGGATTAGCCAAATAACTGTAAATCATACTTATAGCAGATCAGCAACAATATTGTATCCTCGCTGTTGGACAGGAACTGACATATTAGTATTATGTTTCAAAAGCTCCTACAAAAACAGAATTTAGAATTCAATAACATTATGTAGCTGTGGCACTAAAGCTGCGTTGCTCCTTGTCTTGGAAGCACTGATTGCATGTGGCATTTACCACGAGCGCTAACTTTGTTATTTCATTGGTGTTTGTTTGGCCTACTTACGTGACAGCATGGAGAACAATTCTGTTTTGTATGCACTCACCTGCTGCCACAGCTGACCCCATAACAAAGAACATCCCCACTGCGATCCTCTTCAGAGAGGAAGGCAGCAGGCCGCGGCGTTTCAGGATGGGGTCCACCACTTTGTCCTTCAGGGGAATCAGCATAAGGATGAGCACTGCATCAAACATGGTGAGCCAGGCGGCAGGGAAGTGGAACGTCATCTGGGGGATCCAGAGGAGAAAGATGAGGTAAAACGACAAAGCATGAAAACTACTGAGAATGTCAGCGCATTCCAACACAGATCACAAGTGTTTGTGTGCGTATGATTGTGGATGTGTGTGAGTGAGTGCTTGATATTGCTTTGGCACCCCCAGGTGGTCACAACCAGAAATTGTGAAAAGAAGAATATTTTTTTCAGTTCCCAGTAAAGAAAGCACACAGTAACTCAATACAACACAAATCAATACATTAAATGTTGTTGTTATTTCTATTATCATAAGTAGTAGTATTGTTTTGTTACATGATTATACATAGAATGTGTGGTGGCATATAAGACTAAGTTTACCTGACTGAAATCAAAACAACAGTTTTCATCAGAAATTCTAGACATATAGAACCCATAACGGGTCATTTATAAAAGGAATAATTACACTGTGCAATCAAACTGGATGAACCATCAATCTGAAAGGCAATACATTGCGAGCACACAAAGTACCTACAAGTTAAAGCGATATCTCGTTGCGTGAGCGATGAAAGACAGCAAACTGCTGGAGATGTGTTTTTTGCAATTCAGATTCCAAGTGCCATCTGAGCTCCTGATGCGTCTCTGGTTTAACACTTCTGATGGCATCATTTATTCTCAAATTGAATTTCCATTTCTCGGAATAACCGCTGGCAATCTATACGCAGCTCCTTGGAGAGTGTTTTCCTCCCTTGTTTGTGCATTATCATATTCAAAACGATAGAAAGGGCTAAGGGAGACTTTCTTTTTTTTGCCAACAAAAAGCTGTTATGAATGACAGGGGTGTCTAAGCAGACCCAGGCCCGTGGTGGGCATGATGTTCTGCTTTTTCTACTTCCCCAAATGGACTACATACTTACTGTATGCGTATACTACACATAGAGGTTTGCAGCCACTCAATATGCATCATATGATACCATAAAGATAAAGGAAAAAGTAGTTTGAAATTTAAAGTTAATTCTGTGTAAAAATACCTCACAAAATGTAGCTCAACCCATTACGAATGCAACTGATATATATCACATTCCTGGAGACACGGAACACATGCAATTACATTAGTAGAGTAGTAATTTCAGGATCTAATTACAACACATTCATTCACTCCTGCCTCCCATTGCCAGTAATTATAATTAGTATGGGCTCTGTTTCCTTGAAGAGACAGCATTTGTTCAGCATTGCAAATGTATCAGGTGAGGTGAGGGAGGCATCTAATCTCACTTCCTTTTGAAGTGGAGAAGTGCCGAGGCTGGTAGCTGAAAAGGCTTAGTTTCGTTTTTTGGGTAACTAGATAAACAGTATGTGAAAAAAATCCCAATATGGTTTTTAAACACAGTTTACCACAGAGGGATATGAGTAAACTATGTCAGACCGTTTCAGTGTCACAGGTCTCATACATATTATAGTAAAATGTAAAATATACATAAAGTATGTGTATAGACATACACACACACAAGTTTGGGGTCACTTGGAAACTTCCATTGCACTCCATTACAGACACAATACCAGCTGCATTGTTTTTTTAACCAGGGCAGCAGTTTTCAGATTACATTAAGTGCTTACATAATTGCAAAAGGGTTCTTGAATGTTTTCTCAGTTAGTTATTTAAAATGATACCAGATTAGTAAACAGAATGTGCCTTTGGAACATTGGATGAATGGTTGCTGATAATGGGCAATGTAGATATTGCATTAAAGATCAGCCACCCACTCAGATCAGCTGGTATTCTGTCTCTAATGGAGTGGAATGGAAATTTGTAAGTGTGTGTGTGTGTGTGTGTGTATGTCAATGTACATACACTGTATATGTGCCACATATACAGCACTAGGTTGGATTGTGTGGTTTACAGTCAAGTGTATCACTTCACATTTCCATGAAGTCAGTGTACTTCACTATCACCTCGAGCCTGCCTGCTCAAAGGAACTGGTGTACTACTAAACATTCTAGATATTCCCAATCACTTTCAAACCTTTGATTTTTGATAAGTCGTATATTAGTGGTATAACTGATCAACGCCACCCGGGACAGAACATACAATCTGTCAGAGACACAGGTAGAGCAGCAACACTAGTCAGTAAGAATCAGCCCCTCGGCGGCGCTGCTGTGGAGAGGTCCAGTCACAGCCAGGTTGCTAATCTGCGAGGTATTAGTCTGCGAAGTGAAGTTCTGACTTAATCCCCACAGCATTACCAACCTTTGTCGCTGCCTCTAGCTGTTGCTTTTCATTGTGTGTCAATGACCTACTGACTCCTTTAGTTTCATCAGGGGGAAAAGTTCAAACCTACTGATGTGGAGGCAGTTTAGATCTCCAAGCAGGTAACTCAATAGAATTGTACAGTAGTTGCATGTCCCCACACTGCAAATATATATACATATATATATATATATATATATGTTTTTTTTATTAAACTAGAAACATGTTCTTGGAGTGAGATGCATGCCTCCACTTTCTGTTACCTTTTGGGGGTCATCAGTGATGTTCGAGGGACTATTAGGAATCCTCAGATGGAGGCCCTGCAGGATGTACGTCGTCTGCATCTGCAACACAATAAAGAGATTAGAGTCTCAGCATGATGTAATTCTCCACTTTAAGACCACTATGGTGCCTGGTGCAAACGCGCTCTTCTCCAACGTTGAAAAGGAAATAGCATTCAATGGTATTAAAGAAGTGCATGTGCATATCTGCAACCAGAAAGCTATTTCCATATCGCATTCCCTCATGTTTTTCAACTTGTGTGACATATGCCTCATAAATTGTGATTAAAATGTACAATCGGTTGAACTTACCTGGAAGTACACCGTCCAGTATGGGATGAGGGCAAAAAAAACTGGGAGGATTTTCACCAGGGATTTCACTTCCTCTACTTTCTCTTCTGGATATTTGCCTCCATAGGTCACTTTGGCACTGTCTAGCAGTGTTGGCTTGTTGCTTCAGGGGAATAAAAAAGAAAAATCACCTTTAAAATACTATCAATAACTACAGTATGATTGATGACATGAAATAAACACATACATAAACAAATACTGAATTATTATTTGAGTGTGAGACTTAATCAGCCTATTATGTGAACATCTTACTCTTAAATAACAGCACTTCTAGAGATAGGAAACAAACTTTATTCTAAAGCCTATAATCTACATCTCTAGAGAAAATGTCTTAATATGGCATTCTTGAAAGGCTGCAGGATTGGCCAACTTAAAATATTCAGAGTCAAGTTTTTGAACCAATTGTGCTGCTTTGGTTCAAAGTCAAGTAATAGCACTTGAGGATAACTTTTCACCACGGGGAATGAAGATGAATGCCCGGACTGGTGGAAAGGAAAGAACTAATCGTGGGGATCAAGGGAGGCTTTAACATAAAGGTCTACCAACAGCACCTTCTTCATCCCACTACACTTTGCCATGAACAAAAATACTGGCTTTGCTTTTGGAAACGGCCTTCCCATTTGAGACTGATGATTGCTTTGATACACCACAGTTACTGTAAGCATGCTGTTCATCATTGAGAAAATTATTTTACCACTTTTACTACTTGACAATACAGTTTTATGTCATCTTTTTCCCCCATCACAACAATAAATGGTCTAAAATGACTGACACACTTAAGTGCCATGGCACTCTCACCGGAGCAGATTAGGCTCTTTTGGTTTCTTGGAACAGCAGGCAAAGCCCAGGATCTTGAACATATCTGTGAAGGCGCTGCCATCAGCAGGCTTGGTGATGAACACAGTGCGCCCCAGGAGAAAGACCACGAAGGAGACCCCGAGGCACACTGTGGGAATGATGTAGCCGATTTTAAAGCCAACGTTTTGCTGGATGTAGGCCACGCCTCCCAGAGACAGGATAGCTCCTAAGTTGATGCACCAGTAGAACCAGTTGAAGAATCTGCGCGTGGCCTCTGGTCCTCTGTCTTTGACCTAAGACCACATAGAGTACAGGAAGATAGCAAACAATCACATCATTGTATGTTGGTCACGCAAGCAGGGAGACTGTTAAAAAAAGAGTTGTCTCATAGAAAAGACCTTGAACTCAGAACATTGCTGCAGCTGTATTTCTATGGAAGTGTAGTACTCACATGCGAGTTTTTAAAGTCACATGAGGGAATTAACTCCAGGAAGACCAAAGCTTGCATTTAAAAGGCAGTAGTATTAGGCAACCAGACTAAATGTATTCCATAAACTGCACTGATAAAGAGGAACAATGGTCACACGCTGAAACTGATAGGAATTAGAGTTCACATGAAAATTACTGTATTTAGTGGGATAATTATTGGTGGTCTCTTTTTGAAGCCCTATGATTGCATGGAATGGCTCAAGAGCCATATTAAATTGGTAGAAAACAAGAGAGGGAGGATTCTTTTATATAAACATATGTGAGGGATAACTCAATGAGGACAGAAACTTGTTTATTCTTTATTTGCTTGCAGAATTTGCTATGAAAGTCTACACCATTTGCTTACAAAACCTGCATTGAATTATATGCAAGCAAACAATATTATTCTCCTAATGGCACTGATGCATTGCAGATGCAGTTATCCATGTGGAGGAAAAGATGTTATCAATGCGTGATGAAGTGGATAGGTCTTTTATATAGGAGCACAAAAGATGCAGCGGTACACCCACTTAACTATTTGGGAGATAATGTCACAGCGTTCCCAAGCCAATGCTGAGAATAAATCTTTCTGGGGTTCCTATTTGCCGAATGAAAAAAGCATCAAGCTCAAACTGGCCACTTGATTGCCATGTGATACCAAAAACTTAATTTTTATACCTTTTAAAATAATATGTACAAAGAACAGGGCACTTTTATAGCTTCTACATTTAGTTTTGACACAAGATCAATCAGAGTAAGTGGTTGTGTTCCCTGCAGCCTTTACTCATGTCAAAACAAGACAAACATCTAATTTACTATCTTGTTTTAGTGTTGACCCTCCATCAAATACAGAATATGATCAGGAAGTATTATAATGGTCATAGGCGGATCGACATTACATTCTGCAGTGACTCATAAAAAGGACAAAAAAAGGAGACAGTAGCAAAACAGTTGCCTACCCTCTGCTTTAATTTCCTCTATTCACCACCGGCTGCATATACACAGATGCTTTAGCGGCCCCAGTAAATAATGTGACTTCATGATTACTATGATCAGAGTGCATATTCATTTAAAAAGGAAAAATACTCCTAACATTGACTACGGCAATTTTTACACTGCAAGAGTGCGCAATTTTTTTTTTTGACAGAAATCAAGCCACATTAACAGAAACCAAGCAAGTTTTAAGTGCTAATGGCTCACTGCCACTTGTGTAGGACTTTCAGCTGGAGAATGCTTGGGAAATGCAGTTCATATTACATCTTAAGTAAAGAAAGTAACGTGTTTTATACATACAGCCAATTTATTCTATAGATTGCTGTTTTTCCTCTGTTGTGTGTTGCAGGAACATCTGGACAACGTATGGATTCAGCTTGATGTTGTGTATTGTGTTTGTTTGACCATGATCAAAAGGCGCATTGAATTAAAGTTGAAAATCTTGTAATGAGCGTACTAATCACATTCACCACGCCAGTCCCGTTTGAAAGGTTTTATCCTCTCATGGTCAGATTATTTCCAAAAACAATAACCCCATTAATGAACTTTCCCCATGACTAGGACTGCTTCGTGTAGAGGGGCTGACGTTATTTTGTCACCAAACCGACAGTGTTGGGTTTCACTTCTTATTACCACCCAAGTATAATTCAAGCCCTTTTTCTTAAGTGTTTGTGTACATTACTGAAGGAGAGAAAGAGGGGTTGTCAAAGTATCTACATTATACACTAAAAAGTCAACTTTATAATGGAAATGCTTATAAGTGGCAATGATGATGAAGGCCATGTCTAAGCGAACTGCCATGGTGTAACAAAAATTCCATCACATGTCTGACCTCCATGATGTCACACCACATACCCAATCTTATGCACGGCCTATGTTAGAAGACAACTCTCCAGGTCTACTACAAACTACGAGATCTGAAAGTAATACTGTTCATACTGTACCTGATCTGCCCCAAAGGGAGTGATGTTGGACTTCACAGTACCCACGCCTAATGCAATTAAAAAAAGTCCACTGTAGACTACTGGGCCACAATATGGGTTACGGATGGGGCAGGTTACATTGCTCGGGGGGGTACTGTTTGTGCTCAGACACTCAGCAGGTTGCACAGGAAACGCCGCCTCATCTCCACACATTTGTATCCTGGTGTCTTCATTTGAAACAAAAGGGAAAAATAGCATGCCAAGAAAATATAGGATCAAACTCGAAACTATTGTCCAGAACTTTCCAAGGTATGCATCCGCCAACCAGCCTCCGAATGGTGAAATTAGGTAAGTAACTCCCATGAACATCAGGGGTGCCTGGCTCGCCTGAGTGCCCTCCCAATAAAAGGGATTAGTATTGAGAAAAAGGACCAGATTGGACGTGATGCCGTAGAATGCAATCCTTTCTAATGATTCAGCCAGCAGGATGGCTGCACATGCTAGTCTTCTTCCCTGGAAAACTGAAGGTGGTGAAGGTCTGTCCCCAGAACCTGAGTCCAGTAGAGGGGTGCTCTCACTGGCATCCTTGTTGTTAGCCATTCTCAGCCAACTTAATGGTTTAGGTTCTTCTTGTTTAGTAAGAGTTTAAAGCCTGTAAAGAAAATACAGAAGGTTAAACAAACGTTGTCAACACTGTTTACACAGAGAAAACAGCTTAACGTTAGCTTACAGAACTTACATCGGAAATTCCCAAGACCCCTTCCTCGTTATATATGACAATACAAACACTTTAGCTAAGTAAGCTAGCTTTAGCATAACGATGGCTTGGCAATAGTTTGGTTTTACGTTACCTTTTATTATTGAAACACGTCCCAGTGGTCTTCAAGAATCTCCATAAACCTAGATAATATTTAGGGCAAAGGGGTTAACTTTGTCTCGTCTTGAATCAATTCTTTGTCAAAGGAGAACTGGAAGTCAACAAAAAACAGTATCAGTAGTGTCGCGTGACACTTATGCTCATAGTCAACAAACATACCTGCGCTGCTCTGGAGACGATCTATAAGTGAAAATAGCTGCTGTGTCCGCTAAAGTAAAGCAAACGTAGCCTATCCATGTGATTTGTAACATGATCCGGTTACGCAGACGTCGCACCATCGAGGGAGGAAGTGGTGGTGCGGTTTTTTGTCTGCATTTTTTGTTACAGTTTAGTCTGACTTTGAAAAACTTGTCAGGAGACAGAAGTATCGTTAAGCTCTGGTTTGTTTTTAAAATTGTGGTTTCGAAATACAATACTAAAATGGGTCAACAGCCGCGCACAATATGTGCTTCCGTCATGTGTTTCCAGGGGATCATATAGGGGACGGACTTGTAAACATTTCAAGCGTGGGTACACCCTATGGGTACACCACTGCCAACAAGTAAAGCAACCTTGTGCTGTGGCGTTCGCGTACAGCTCTGCTATACACGTATTGGCATGGTTTTAGGGAACGTGATAGCCTACTGAAACAGCACATATAAGTTCCGATTGCTGCTTTAGTCCACCTGGTTTTCACTAGTTAATGCTTACATGTTAGCCAGTTCGCGCGTCAGACCAGTCTTTTAATTGAGATATGAAATTACTATTTCTAGCTTGTCTCAGCCCCAAAACTGGAAACCACACCACAGCTGAGAGAATAAGGTAATTTTCGTTGTTGCTAAGGGAAGCTAGCTACTACAGCTGTTGCTAGTTAGTATATGTACCTGTCGAGGCTGCGTTACGGGAATGTGTTATTAACTGTTAACCAAGATTATCGCAGGACTATTGCCTAATGGCGTCATTAAATACACTGTAACATGATCCAACTGCCTACCTTACTGCACGATGGCTTTAGTCAGCTAGCATGATGAAGGGAGATAAGGCTCGCGGTAAAAAGCTATAGGCAATTAGACAACAAAAAGAAACTAACATTGAAGTTAATTTCAATGTTTTTACTTGTTCTTAACCATCCCGCCTTCCTAACAGCCATCCACAGTAATATGCTTTATTTTATTTTAGGTCTCACATTGAATCAGCAGGACACACTTGTGAGCTCAGAGATGCAAGAGACTTTCAGTCTCCTGCTGAGGTGGCAAACCTAATATCTCGAAATCCTCCATTTGAGGGTGCACTGGCCATTCATCTGTTCAGAGCAGGCAGACTTCTTTTAGGTAAACATACTTACTTGTTATGTAATCTATTTACGTATCTCTATACCTCATTTAGTCATTTACGTCAACATTATATCAGATCTACACGTACACTGCATCCTCTTCCACAAATGTCAGCACCTTTCTTTTTTATGTCTAACCTTCACACCAGACATCCCTGTACCCTTTGGCGTTATCTTTGGCGGAACAGATATAAATGAAGATGTGAAAGTTGAGCAGAAGCGTGTGGTTATGGAGCAGGTGCTACTGAAAGCCAGGTGATGTTGCTGCAAACTACTATTTTAACCCATTGAATTTCAAAAAGCTCAAAAGTAAAGAAATTAGCTGTACTCCTTAAGTCACAATATCCCACAAACAGTATACACCTTTTCTAAAATGTGTTTAAAAAGGTTTGTGGAAATATGTCTGTGAAGAACTGCGGAGGCAATTTGCATAATAATATGTATGATAAAAATATGTTTTTTGTTCCATCTGTTTAGTAATATATTACTATTTCTAGTAACCATTTTAAGACTTAACCTTACACTGTTTAACATCTCATAGCTGGAAAGGCACAGGTGCAACTAACAACATGCCGTGAGAGTTGTTATCTTTTTAGTCTTTTTGAACAATTCATCAGTAGTGAGCTTAATGCACACATCACAAACAGTGGCTTAAGGCAAACCAGAAATATGATCCCTTTTAACTTGACATGTGTCATATGGCATTTTTTCCTTTTTTTGCTTGTGTATAGTATACTTGTATCTATATATTGTTACAAATGTTCTGTTTTGTTACCTTCCTAGGCACTGCATATGTAAATTAGCATTCTTGCTAACTCCGGCATGTTTACATCTTGCATTTTATACAGATGTTCATTAACATGCTCAAAAAAATTAAAAAATAAATAAATAAATAGTTTTTATATCAAATAAATATATACTGAATAAATATTTATAGCGTGTATATACACTCACCGGCCACTTTATTAGGTACCCCATGCTAGTAACGGGTTGGACCCCCTTTTGCCTTCAGAACTGCCTCAATTCTTCGTGGCATAGATTCAACAAGGTGCTGGAAGCATTCCTCAGGGAGTTTGGTCCATATTGACATGATGGCATCACACAGTTGCCGCAGATTTGTCGGCTGCACATCCATGATGCGAATCTCCCGTTCCACCACATCCCAAAGATGCTCTATTGGATTGAGATCTGGTATCTGTGGAGGCCATTTGAGTACAGCGAACTCATTGTCATGTTCAAGAAACCAGTCTGTGATGATTCCAGCTTTATGACA
>NC_048411.1:18008433-18040697 GCF_013103735.1 Etheostoma cragini
CTGCTTAGAAATTAAGTGTTAACGAGCAGTTGGACAGGTGTACCTAATAAAGTGGCCGGTGAGTGTATGTATGTATATTTATATTAGTAGTACCCAAAATGCCAGTAATGGACCACAATATGTTGTGTGTGTTTTCCTCTTGAGGTTTGATGTAAATGTCACCATCCTGATGTGCAAACAGGAAGTAAATGGGGGTGGCAGTAGCTAAGTCCATAGGGAGTTGGGTTGGGAACCGGAGGGTCTCTGGTTCAAGTCCCTGTACAGAGTGTGGGCTGGTAGCTGGAGAGAAGCCAGTTCACCTCCTTGGCACTCCCAAGGTGCTCTTCTTCAAGGTGCCTGCCCACTCACTCTGACATCTCTCCATTATGCATGTGTGTGTCATTTTAATTTCCCCACAGGGGATCACTATTGAGTATAAATTATTATTAAATACAACCATCTACACCTCTTAACTAAAATTGTTCGTAAAAAATCAAAACCACCTCTAATTGTATTAATCATGTGATGTTTGCTCTTGAAGATAATTACAAAGCACAAAGCAGTTGTCCCATTTGTAGCCAGTGGAAACAAATATCTATTGCCATAAATCACTGCATATGTGGCATATGTCACTATTACTTGAATTATTCCAAAGAATTTGAATAATATGCTATAGTCTGAGGTATCAGTTATTTGGGGGAGTGGGGGGTAAAAAAGGACAGGATCCCCACAAGAACACCCAGAGCCTGGAAGTAGTGGCATGAAAGAATGACGCTGAACACATTCTCACAACTCCAGCTGTGCAGGCTGTGTGTTCTCTTCTTTAACAGTTAAAAGTAAATGTGCACACATCTTATCAATATCTTGTCCTGGGCCCTAACGTCAGACGCACGTGTCTCTGTTTTAAAGAAAATATAGTGTAGGGCATCCATCCAGTACATCTAAGGGGATAATTGCCATATGGGAGAACTGGGGAGATTCAGGTCTCATGGCTTCAAAAAATGTGATTCCATGATTCCTCCCGCTGCTTGTGCCTTCTCACACAAACATGATCATGAATTTCAGTCACCACTCTGTGCCCGCTGGCACATTTAATAATGCACGCTCTCACACGCGCAAATTAATATCTCCCCACTATTCTTTGCTCTACATTGGCTTTGTTTTTCTCTTTTTATTCTGGGAGTATTTCTCCTTAAATCCTTTGCCTTTAAACCACATACACTAGGCCTATTTCTCCTCTCACTTATTCAGCCTTCGCCTGGAGATCTATCTGTTGTTACCACCGCTTCTATCTCAAAATTGTCATTGCTTGCAATAAGCTAAAACTGACTGTCAGCAATGGAAATTCTTCTTTTACTGAATGGCTTCACAGGGGTGATAATGAAGTGTTTTTGTTTTTATCAGGTTTGCGGTTGCATTTACTGACAAATTGAAAGAAGAGACAGAGTTATTTTTGGTATGATTATACTCTTGTATTTTAATAGACCAACTGCAGTAGTTTCTATCTAATATGCAATGATGCTTGATGCAAGTCTGTGTAAAATGTCTGTACAGTAAGTAGGTGCCTAATTGGTGTTCCATTAGTAAGGTTATGATTGCCTGTTATGCTGCATCCCCCCCAGTAAAAAGTTAACCCAGACTGTCAAAGTGATCTTTTTTGTAACATTTGCAACAAAATATTGACCCCTGTATTACAATGTACATCAACAGACATCAGTATCCTGACAGCTTCAAATAAATACAGCAGGAAGGCTTTAACTTTATACAAACACAATATCCTACCCTGCCCCGTAATAGTTTGGAATTAAAAACAATATCATGTTTTATTTTCAGATTAGATTCCAGCCGCAGCCTGCAGATTGAGGCGAGTGGCATGCTTTATCTCTGCCATTTAGTGCTGACAGCAGGCAGACAGGACAGGCACTGAGAGGCATCACCACGCTTTTTATTGTGACAGAAAACACACATAGGGGATGAATCTAGTGTGATAACATCCAGTCAATTTCCTTTCCATCCCCTCTGATTTATTTAGTAGCACCCCCATTATCTTGGCTATTGCTTTCATGACTCTCTTTTCAAGTTTGGATTTTGATTTAAATCTGTTTGGAGCATAACAAGCATTAATTGTCTGTTTCTATTGTCTTAAATAAAGATAAAGAAGCACAGTTAGTAATAATTAAATATAATTTGTATAAACAAACCTGACCAATAATAACTGATGGATTTAAAACACTTAAGTAGTTATGTGTTGGTACATGTTTTAACCACCATGTTCCTGTGCTTTGTTTTCTTTTCCTGAAGCTGTCCCAGAGCAGTAAAATCTATGTGCAGCCCCAAGGTAAGCTCTGCAGGATGAATATCTTTGCCTGATGCTGTGCATCCCTGACTCGCCATTGAAGTATTGCTTTAAACAGCTTCGACATGTATTTGCACTTGCCTTTGGCCACCGTGCCATATAGGACAGCCCAAATCACTCTTCCATGTTTTTTTTCCTGGCAGTAGCCTTGTTATATAGTTATATAGTGCCCCTTCATAGATTAGAGGAGTGCCCTGGGCCTGCTGCTCAGCTGAACCCTGACCAATGAGAGATTATCTATCTTAATATGCTCGCTGTCACAGTGCTTATAAATATGTTTTTGAATTCATAAAATCTATTTTGGCTATTTAACATACAGGTTAGAGTTGCATACAGGTTAGAGCAATATAATTGCTTCAATAGTGTGTCCAATACGAACAAAGGTCATAAAGAATGTTGGGTGTGATGTTTGTAATTCTTTAGTGTGTCACATAAAGTTCACGATCAGAAAAACTATTCTAAACTCATTTATCTATTTAACTAAAAACCGCATTGCTATATCTGTATGTTGAAGGTGTTCAAACGGACGTGAGTGAGAAATTCTGCTGGACTGAATTCTTGAAGAGCTCAGGTACTGTAACTGCTTCAGTTGGTTGTTATTCCAGCTATTGTCTAACGTGAGACGTGATCCATACAGGCCTCACTGTGGACAGGTTTCAGGTTTGTTGTAGAAAATATTACCCAAGCTATTCTAAAGGGAGGACTGCGGGTTGTCCAGAGTAAATAAATTAAATAAAACAGCAAATATTTTTATTGCAAATAAAACAGTTATATATTTGGTTGGTGCACTGACCATTTGAAATCAAGGCAGAATCATACATTTTGAAAGTATTTATCATACTTTGGATATATTGTATTTTAGCTTGATGTTTTTTACTCTTTAACAACAACTTGTCATTGACAAGCGGCATGTTGTGTAGGCACTGAGTCGGTCTGGTCTAAGCATTATAAACCTAGCTGACAGTCGTGGGTCTCACCTAGTCATTAAGTCTATGCCTCAAACTATAGCCGGGGTAGTTGTGTTTTGTGGATATGCACATCCACAAAAATTAATGTGACAGGTGCTGGATACAGTGGTTGATGCAATAACATACCTGTACCTGCACACCGAAATGTAAGGTCCCTTGTAAAATAGACAAAAACACGGGTGTGCCACATATTTGAAGCTGTTTGCGATATTGTGAATACATTCTAGACTGCATCCTTTTTACCTTTCCCCCACTATTAGTCATAGACTGTGTAGTGCACCGCAATGCAGCCACCACTGGGACCATGATGGGGGATACATTCATACACCCCCAACCTGAAATGTACCATGAGAGAGCACACATTTACTCCGTTAGATGCATCAATGTGGTGGTCGGGGAGGCAGGCCAGAGTTACTAGCAGTCAGAATTCCCTTTTCCCATTTCTCCTCCAGTCTTACAACTTTGCAAAGCTCCGCAAATATGCACTGTTACTCCGAGCATCCTTTTCCACAAACAGCCCGGACTTTAAATCGGACATTGCAAGATGATGTCCATCCCAGTTATGTTAGTGCTCATAGAGAGCACCGTTGAGTACAGAGAAGAACAGTTGATTAATAACTCCCCGGCCCGGAGCCATTTGTCATCACGCTTCACAACCGGTGCAAGTAATACTAATTGCACCACTGTCACTTCCCCATTTGTTATACTTGAAATAGTAGTCACTACCATTGTGCTTTTCCTCAGTGATGTGATGAAAGCACTGTAATCTGCTTTTAGAGCTGTAAACATTGTTTCAGTTTTCTGTGTATGTACTGTTTTTAATTTGAGTAATTTTTCGTGGATGTGGATCAGATGCGTTTAATACCAGCAAAGTGTGTGTGTTCTCCTTCCCACAGTTCTTGCACAGTGACAAGACAATGCACCTTTGGATTTTGACTTTTGTTTGTATGTAATGAGGACGAGCCCCAAGGCAGAGCGCTACATTCAAATAAAATAACGGATCATGCAGTCTATCCTCAATGTTGTAAATGTGCTTTAGTCACAGCATTGTGATAAAACTGGAAACCTTTTAAGCATTATTGCTTAGTTCTCAGATGTTCAATAGCCTTGTTGTAACATCAACCTGCTTTCTCGCCTTTAATATTAAGTTACATCATGTTTTATTTCTTCTTAAACATCACAACGCAGTTTGACAGAAGTGACTGCTGCACTAATCTGTATTCTGGTGTGGCATAATTGAATCATCAAAAGGGAAGATAGAGATTACTGTATATAGGCTAACTAAATAAAGATGTGGAGGTTTGAGTGATTGGAATAAATATATACTTGATGGCTTAGTGTTGCTGTGGTACACTGTAAAAACACCCCGGCTGGGGAATATAAAAGCGGACTGAAGATGCATGACTCTACCGTTTGTGTGTCTGTGTGTGTGAGTCTGTGTTATCCTTTGGGTGTCATGTACCCTCCAAAGGCACAGACTTCTGCACTGGGATCCACAAGCTGTCAGTCCATTAAAGCCACCTGGTGGATGTTGTTTGTGGCCTCTTCTGTGTACCTTGTGAGGTACACAGGCATAGATAAAGAACAGCACTGTTGAGTGAGCAGCGATGCGTTGAATCACTAAAGGATGAGAGGAAAACAAGCAGGGTGTCTGGTGGTACCTTGTCCAGCTACTTGATCCTCAAGTCATAGCATGATTACTGAATAAACAACATAGAAAGCTGTCGGTGATTGATTCAATTTAATTAAAAAAATTAAAGGATGAGGGAAGTTTAGATGTTGAGTGTTATGCCTATCATTGTCTCATAGTGTGGTGATGTAAACCGCGAAGAGTGCAGTGGCATACTCAAAAGTGGCCTTGTGTTCCTTGGTCATTATGTGACCATGATGAAAAAACAAATGGTTGAATGTGTGGACATTAAAAATACATCATTAACATAGTTTCTGTACATGCAAAAAATAAATTAGATGTCTTATTCCGGCTAAAGGTATTTTAAATACATATGTAATAAAAACTTTACCCAAAGTGTTCAGTCACAGCAGGCTCAGTTGCTCATACTCAATAATCAGCTGTTATTGTGATTTGTTTTGGTTAGTTGTGTCTGTTATTTAAAGTAGAGTACAGTGCATAAGTGTTACATTTAGGTAATGCGTTATTCATAAAATCATAGGAAAAATGAATTCATAGCATCTTGATGCTGCTCTATCCTCTGATTCTTATATGTAAATGCAGTCCTGGTGTGAAAGGAAGGAAACGACAAAGTTTGTGACAACAACTGCAATCTGAGCCCAAAGTATTATATCTGGGCAACTTGTTAGCTGTTTTAAAAACCTCACATATAAAGTAACATGGTTTATTATCAAACCCCTTTAATTGCAATATATATATATATATATATATATATATATATATATATATATATATATATTGCCTGTGTAGCTTTGTTAGACAGTATATGGCATTTTCTCAGTGAAGTTATTTTTTTCCAATAGGGTTGTATCATCCTGTTCCACTCAACAGATTTAATAGGAGCTGTTCAGGTAGATATGTGCTCCCATATCCACACACACACACTCACACTCACTGATTAAAGCATTAGTGTTCAGGATGCCCTACTAAAATCAACGGCAATTGAACAAAAAATGTGTTTTGCATTGAACTGCAAAGAGAACGAAGGGAAAGAGTGCTTCTGGCACAACAGATGATTTGTGAAATTTAGTTTTTCTTCCCTGAGGAAAGATGAAGTGCATCTTTTTTGTTATTTTTTTGAATTTCTTTGATTTCTTGCTCATTTTGACACATCTGTGCTTCATTATGATACCAGCTATCGTTCCAACTCCCTGCACCTTGTTCAGAGGTATTGAGATGTTTGTTTCCCTCAGCTGATGTGATTTCTCATCCTGTGACTCAATGTGAGGAAGTTCAATAGACCCCGCAGATGAAAAGCTTTTTTGACAATCGGTTCCTAGGATCAGGTTCAATGCCCAGACTCCACGCTGTCATTTTAAGATGCTCTCTAATAGCATTAAAAGAGCTGCCTCAGCCTCCTGATCTGGTCTTATCTGGCAGCAGGGGATTTCACTCCACTGTCACTCTGCTCTAAGCATGTGCTTTTGTCTATGTGTAACACTTCTCTGTTTTCTCATAGACAATAATGAAATACATTTTATTACGGGCTTATTTTGTACTTAAATGTTGGGTCAAATCAACTGCACCATGTTAACATTTAAATTTATCCTTTTGGGTCATTGCCGCGCATAAAAAGCTTAGGGATTGAAAGTTTATCTTCAAACACTTTCTAACCCTAAATAAAAGTAAAATATCCTTTTACATCTGCTTGTTTTGGTATATATAAACGCTCTCCTACTTAGCCAGCAGACCCCGACCTAAAGTGTTACCTTTAAACCAACCTCGCTTTAAGCTTACATAAAACCAAGACTACTTTCTCTGGGCATAACCGCTTTAAAACTGATGAGGTTTAAATACCACGTGGGAATCCACCCAACTGTTGGGTGGATTGACTGTTCCCCAGATGATCAAACCTACTGAGTATAGCTGGGCATCGTGATATGAGACTAGATATCATCTTAGATTTTGGATATTGTAATGTAATATGGCATAAGTGTTGTATTTTCCTGTTTTTAAAGGCTGTATTACAGTAAAGTGATGTCATTTTCCAAACTTACCAGACTTTTCAGTTATTTGCATTTACCCACTTAGTCATTATATCCACATTACTTATGACTGTTTATCAAAAATCTCATTTTGTAAATATTCTTTGAACACACCAACAGTCAGTACTAAAACGTTGTTGCGGCATTAATATTGAGGTATTTTGTCAAAAATATTGTGATAATTGAATTTCTCAGCCCTCCTAATGATATTGGTTATCCCCTGACTTTTCCTCTAGTGGACCAGCAAGTCCAGTGTCGTAATTACCTGGATGATCCCTTAACGTTTAATGTAGTGCTTCCATCAAGGCAATTTAATTTGGTCTATACTTTACTTAACTTTGGTTAATGACCAAATACCTGCAAAGCTAATGATATTCCCATTAGCTGTAGTCTTTGTTCGTGCTCGCATGCACGTGTGCGTTGCCATCAGGAGGGTGCACGGCTGTCTTGTGCGGGTCGGGACTTTTATCTGTTGCTTTTGGACGGTCAGGGCCAGTAGAGTAGTTGTTGGCAGTGAGCACAGTAGTGTGCCTGCCAGTTCCTGACTAATCTCTGGATTGATCCTGAAAGTTGGATGATGGAGGGGAAAAGAGCAGATTTAGCGGCACTGCCTCTCAATTAGAGCAAGGGTCTTTCTCAAAAAAAACGTTTCATGTTGTTAGCGTGATGTTGGGTTAGCGGCTTTAAGAGGGCTGTTCAGTGAGCAAACTGTCACTGGAACACTGTGGCTGTGTAGTTAGGATGCCGTATTACACACTGATTAGGCTGCAACCTTCCAACGTTTTCAGTAGTCTATTTCCCTGCTGAGTGTTACAACTCTGATCAGAGAATTGTGCGAGCACATTAGTCACTGCTGTCTTATTTTCCTCATGACCTTGGGTGATGTATTGCTTTCATTATGTGCTGATGTACTCGGGATGATCATTATGCAGTGTTTTGATATTGTGATGCCATCTTTCGGTGTCTGGTTTCTTCCTAGGTGTATGCAGGGAGCACGTGGATGAGCTGCGTGTCTTCCTGTTGGTCTGTGGCCTCAGAAGAGTCAAGGATCCCCTTTATCTGGTTGAGTTTTTTTCAGGTATACCATGCAATTTGTTCTGTTTACCATCTATTTAATATAATGTGTGTACTGGTAATTAAAAACCTGTAGCAATCACCTGGGACAGTAATATAGACAGTAGCTTAGCTAAAAGTGGGATGGTTTTTCTTGGTTTTAACCTTACAGTCCGTTGAATCCCTGAAACTTCACTGACTGCATTTCTGTAGTAGCCTGTGGTAGAGACAATGGCAACGTCCTCATCAATTAGGAATGAAGGTAGACCTCAGTGCTTGAGTTTCAGCTAATTAAAAAACTCATGTGAAAGTGCAATGAGTCTTCTGTCTTGACAGCTCATGTTGGCCCTACAAAGAAAGTCCTACTATCTTTCTGTCTTGCCTTTATGCTGTTTCTTTTTATGATGACTATCGTATAAATCTTAAATGGATCTCATATATTCAGAATTCCTACTAATTTGCAACATCAGTAGGTTCTTTTTGAAATCCTCTTTTATTGCATGTAACCTTCTTAGCACACAGTTATGGTAAAAGGACAGCACTAGATTGTAGCACAAATTGTATATTGAGGCTTCAGCCAGATGGGAGAACTAAATGTGTGGATTTTCACGTAGCTTTTATTGGCATTAAATTGTGGTAATTGTCCACACATGCTAAACACGGTCACTAGCAAGTATAGCTGTAAGAATCGCAGAACACATCTTTACTGCTTCTGCTGTTTATGTTTGCATGAACACTGTTATTTTTGCATCTTTCAGAGTGGCATTGTGAGAATCCGCTGAACGTTTTGGTCATTATTGGGCCGAAGGTAGGTGCACACACATCATACCATTGCATTTGTCTCCCTCTGTACCGAGGCTTTCTGTGTTGTTGACATTACGCATAAACCTAGCCTGGGAAGTCAAGCGGGTCCCTAATTGGATGTAGCAGAGATACTGGCTTTAGCTGTCTATCTGGAATTAACGGGCAGCGCTGGGAGGAAATGACAGTCTTCTTTAAAAGGGGCTAGGCTCAGCTACATCATAGTTGCTGTAGTGGTCCGGGGTCCTTTTGTGTCTCACTGGCTGACCGCTTGATATACTGATCCAATACCTACTCCAGATTACCAGTTGCCTTTATAGTGACCTGTAAATAGCTGCCTAACTTGTAATACTCAAGAAGGGGCATATATCTGGACACGTCCTGGTATAAATTACAGCCAAAGCAGTTTGTAGCTTGTTTCACGTTTCTGTCCTGTGTATCATTCCTTAAGACATTTACTTCACGCGTACAGGGGAGTTGTTTCTTCACGTTGTGGGGGCAGCTGTGGCTTTCCTACCAATCGAAAGGTTGGTGGTTTGATCCCTGGCCCTGCAGTCCCATGTTGTAGTGTCCTTGGACCAGACTCTGTACCCCGAATTAATGCCGATGCTGTGCCAATGGTGTGTGAATGTTTATCTGATGAGCAGGTGGCACCTTGTACAGCAGCCTCGGCCACTAGTGTATAGGTGTGTGTGTGAATGGTTCCTGTGCTCTGTAAAAGCATTTTGAGTAGTCATTAATAAATATAGTCCATTTACATATCCAGGCACGCCAAATAATTGAGGAAAGAAAACCAATTGAAACCTTCCAGCCTGCCACGATTTACTGTATTCATAAATCAACCAGTCAGCCAATCAGAGCAGGAAGATTTTATACATTTACTGTAAAGGTTTTTGTTCCGATTGCACCTTTGTTTTAGAGTCGAGTAATATCCTGGCCAACAGCATCAACATAATTGCTTTACAACTGCCCCCCCTCATTTAATTTTCAATCTCTCAATCATCGATTTCTCTTTATGTTTGTCTTCATCTTCTCCCCCTCACCCCTGACTTGCTTTGATATGACACCAATGTACAGTGTTTTAGTGTCTGTTCTTTCTTTCAAACAGTGGTGTCAGGAAAAAGGTATGTTCTGCTTTAGATTTGCTCCAAAACAACTCAATTAGACATGGCCCAGGGCTTATACACTGTCTGCCTGCCGCTTCTTGCTCCGCTACGCTTTGTTGTTGTTTGATGAAATGGTTCAGTGGAAGCGCAGACGTGTGATTCATCTCGACACCCCCGAATCACAGTTAGTGTATTTGTTTGTTTGTTTGTTTGTTTGTTTGTTTTGTTTGTCTGAGAAATCAAAAGCCATATATTATTGTCATAATAAACATGTATGTGACTGCCAGATTCCGTCTTCACTAATTATAGGATTCCACTTTTTGGTAAAACATAAACATTGTTGAACAGATTTAATAAAGTAACCATAAATTCTAAAAATACAGACGGTTGTTAGAATGAGACGTGCTCTGCTGAGGCTGTCATGACATACTATAAACCCACAGCTACACTTCATTCTAGTAGTAAGCGCTCTGGCTGCACAACATCTGTCATTAAGAGGAATATTCAGGTCAGGTTGTTAGCGATGACACATCCCACTCCTCTGTAACTGGGCTTTATCGAGCACCACAACCTGCAGTGTTTCTTTTGAATTAAACAAAATGTGAAGATTATTCTAAAAAAGTGAGGTTGAATATTGGGACAATAGCAGCAGCAATGGTGTCATCACAAACCAGAATGTATGACTGATCCTGAACGATTAATTGTTATAAAATTGCGATCTTGATTCACCCGGTTCACGATTTAGTTTTTAAATAACTTTGATTATCTTTAATTTTTATTTTATTTATGATTTTGATTCTCATTTAAATTTACGAGCCAACAGCATCACAAACAATGCTACATTCCTCTGTGAGTTTTTAAGGCACTGCCATGCTCTCCCTTCTCTTCATTGAAGCCTCTGTTTACAGGCTTCTGGTGATGCGCTATAGGAGCAAAAAAATATCCATGTTTGGTACTGCCAATTTGTTTTGTTTTGTCATGGTTCATGTGTGCAATAAACATTACACTTCGTGAGATAAGAATCGTGGCAGAGAATTGTGATATAAATTCTAAGCTAAAAAATTGTGATTCATATTTTCCCCGAAGGCTTAAAAAAAGTGTCTACCTCTCCTTTGTCACTGGCCACTTCCTTTTAATTCCACGTAGAGCAGGACAGACTCAGTGTAGTGCTTAAATCATTTGTGTTTGTTAATACAGCCTTTATCGTGATTTGTGATATATCCCCTGCTGGTTTCACAATGACTGCTAAATCCCAGATTACACCAGGATACAAAATAGGTTCTCAGTTTAGATTCTTTGATTTTTACTGCACACATGCTTTAAAGCAGATTCCATTTAGAAATTCCATGAGCTATAAAATGAAAGAGGAAAAAAAAAGTAGGAGCATGCTTGGCAGCATCTTTGACCTAAATTGCTATGCTTTTACTTTTTTGTGGGCATGCTAATGCACACAAATCCCACATTGCAATTAATCAGATTGGCCACCCACCCCGCACTGACCCCAATCTCTGAAAATACAGGCTTTTCAGAGAATGATTTGCTCATGATAGAAATGATTAATTGTGTCATTGTTTACTACAGTAATTCTTTTAGATTGAGTCATTGCTAGATGAAGACGAGCAAGTTTCAATTTCCTGCGTAATGTTTCTGTCTCTCTTAGATTGATCCTGTATTTACTGTTGAAGTGGAAACTGTTGTTAAAAGGTAAGCCTTCTCCTCTTCTTTTCTTTACCAGTTACACTTCTCATAAAAGGCAAGTTGAGATCTGACAGTCTAATCGGCAACACTTTTCTGCTGTGCGTCTGCTTATCCGTCTATTTATCCCATGTGACACAAGAAAATATCAAAGCAAATTTAGTTTACTTTTTGCTTGACATAATGTGAACAGAATACCAATCTGAAGGGAGAGCCGGGATCCTCTCTTTATCTGTCCCACTCGCACCTCTTGGCTGATCTTTCAGTTTTTAGCCGAGGGCCTTTACTACAGCAGGCTCTTTGCAGCAGGAAACTGCCCTTCTCTGGTTGGGACTTTACCTTTACTGTCCGTGCATGTCACACACAGTGCAGCTGTGTTTCCTGTCCTGAGCTGTCACTGCTCTTTAGCGTCATTCACGCCTCCGTTAGCTCTGAGTCATGCAGAACTGAGCCTTGCCACTGCTTCTGCAGAACAGCAGGGGTCTTCTTGGCCCAGGAGAGGAGCCAACAGGAGCTCCACGCTGCCATGAAAAGGTGCTTCTCCGTGGTGAACAGCTCGGTCTCAGAGGGCATGTCCGCCGCCATTTTGGAGGTAAACATCTCAAGGGCTAACTGGACAATAGCATGTGTTGTTGCAAAACACAAAGTACAAAGTATCTTTTTATAGCTCACGCATTGTGATGCAGAATAATATTTTAGTAATTCTTCTCTTTTTTTTTTACTCAGAATTTGCCATCAAAAGCCCTTGAAACACTGAAATTGAATATTTACAAGAGTCCTTATCTCACTGTTTCTTGCTCAGCTACAATGTTATCTGACCACTTCAGGGACAATTACCTAAATTAATTGCTTGACTCCAATCTTCCCATTCCTGAGTGAGCAAGACCTGCAAATCCACTTAATCTCTTTTAAACACAGTCGATTAAGACAATCCACAGTAGGCTTAAAGTCTGATTAGTATGTTAGCATGTTTCACTCAACAATCTGCTGAAGGTATTAGCTGATACAGATTGTTAATTCTGTTAGTGAACTAAGGCACCGAAGACCAGATTGGCTGAGCTGTACAACTTCTAAGGTGCTTGAGTGCTTTTTTTTTATCAGAATAATGATAGAATGTATGAGTCTGGGAATGAGAAACTTTTGTCTATGACATTAAGAGTGTCAGCGACTTTTACAGTGTTTCATCACTCTGCTCCAACAGGCCATGGATCTCGGGGTTCCTGTGTTGGCCAGGGACATCCCAGGAAACGCGGCCCTAGTGCAGCATGAGTTCACTGGCCTGCTGTACTCGTCTCCTCAGGTATAAAGGTGCAAACACTGACCAGGTTGTTACATTCGTTATGATGACACTGAGCGTGTTGATGGACTACACAGAGGATATACTGCATATACACTGTAGCAAACAGCTACTCCTGTCACCCCCGCCAGGTTTGGCGACATAAGTGTACAGTTGAAAGCCCAGATGACACTGCTAACACAAGGAGCAATGAAAATCTTGAGATTGAGGCAGCTTCCCCCACTCCAGGCCGTCTTTGCTCCTATTATTAGGCCCAGAAGATAATTTCAGACCCCACCTATGTCCTCCACTCTGAGTTGTAGCTCTTTCTGTCAGGCAGACGCTTCAGAGTCCCAGTGCAGACTTAACCTCCACTTGTCCATCAAAGGTAAATAGCTAGCTACCCAAAGCCTAACCCCTGTAAAGCTGCTTTTAATTTTAACTGTACACATGTACATTCTATGTTGATGTGGCGGCTTTACCCTTACTGCATCTATTGTGCACACTATTGTGTATACTACATTGTGCCATACAACGAGCAGTGTGCATTTTGTGGGTTGGTGGCAGTCTGTGTGTATGCTGTATGTATGCACTATGTTTTGTTAATTAGTATTTTCTTAACAGCAGATGCTGTATGTGTCCAAGACACGTTCCCTTTAGGACTATAAACTCTTACCTTATTCTCAACTGATCAAAAAAAATTCCTTACTGCTCATACTGTAAATGGTATTAAAGCACTGTCTCAGAATAACTAAAGATGTGTATTTCCCCTTCCTCAAATAGATTTATCTTAAAAATGTCTTAGAATTATAAGAAGGAAAACTTCAGATCGTTCTTTCAAACTTTGCACTTTAAATTCTCATCATTATCCAATCTCAGGAGATAATAAATAAGAAAAGGAGCTGATGTTTCCCAAGGTGCTAAGATTAGGATCAAAACTTGCACCCTTAAGGAACAGAGCAAAGATACCACATTACCATGTAGTGATGCAACACATATCAGGAGAAGTGCAAAGTGGGGAACTCCCATGAGAGCTTTTCACTCTGATCTATAATGAGGTTTGATGTGAAAGGAGAATATCATAGGTTAAGGGAAGTTGACAGAGGGCTTGAGTGCGGTGCTGTCATGACACCATGCTCTTGCGTGATGTTGTCGTAACGGCGGAGATAAGTCTTCTCCAATGGGGGGGGGTCACGTGTGCTCAGCTCAGCTGCCAGCAGGAAGCTCTCACAGATGGTTGCAGCGACTTGGGCTGGATAAACCACAACCTCAGCCAGAACCGATGGGCAGCAAGTGCTCGTCTTTGAGCCAAAAACTTTCCCTGCGGTGGATCACACGCAAGAGTTTTTCTGCATGCTTTAAAACCCCCTCTTATTTCTGATTGACAGTATTTTGGGTTCTTTAAGCCTTCAAAGTAATTACATGAGTAGTGTAGGTATCAAGAAATGTGTCAAAAGAAACAAACACACAAGCACTTGAATGCTTTAAAGAGAAAAATGGCACTTCCTGCCTGGCTCTATAATTTAAGAGTGTAGTGATTATAAGCATGCTGCTCATAAGTTGCGCTTTAATCCTGTTGCTGAGGATTTTTAGCTCTCATATGGCCATACTGAAGAGCCGTTTCCTACCAAGATTCTCTCCAGACATAATCACATTATTTGAATGAAGTAAAGTGAATTGGCCTGCTGACTGTCAGTGTCTAAAACTTTGTGTGCCCATTGGCTCTCGGCTTCAGCAAACGCTGGCTGCCATGTTGCAGGAACACTTTAAGACACCTTCACTTCAATTATTTGGAGGCTTCTTTCAGTCTGCTGAGCCAACAGACAAGCAGCTAGGATTCCGAACACTGTGTGGATGCATCATATCTCACTCAATGCTCAGCGATGACACCATTACTCATTTCTTAATTGTCTCATTTCTATCCTCATCTTCCCCTCCCCATGTCCCTGTGACAGCTGGTGTGGTAGTATTGTTTAACTGTAACAGTCACTTAGTTGGCTTTTCCCCTTTTGTTATAAAATGAGAGGTGGCTATTACTATAGAAAAAAAATTGTCTTTTGGACAGCCGGATTTTGATCTGGAGCCACAAATATCCTTATCCTTCAGCAATGTACAGACATTTTTGAAGTATTTACTGATCACTGCACAGGCTCTTATCTTAGGTCTGTTCTCGTGCCTCGGATTATCTTTTATGCTTTAAAAATATATCTTCAGTCAACTTCAATGGTAAGCTTTAAGTGGCATTTGGCAGTGAGTGAGACCTGTTTTGCTTTTATCCCTGCCAGGAATTTGTGCATCAATCTCAGAGGCTGTTGTCAAATCAGGAGCTGAGAGAAAGAGTGGTGAGGAATGGAAAACTCTACGTGGAAGAGCATCACAGCCTGAAGCAGGAGAGAGAGACCTACCAGCGGCTGGTGGACACTCTACTCTGAGCGTTAGGTCACAGCGTTCAACCGCACTCTTTCACTTTGTTCAGGAACCGCAGGGCCAGACAGCAGGACAATACACCGGTGTATTTACCTTGCATAGATGCAAAGATGTCTTTATTCCCAGACTTTTAAGAAATGAAGTTACACATACAGCTATATAAATTAAATATAAAAATGTCCATGTTTTTATCATCACTGCCAGATTGAAATTATGCTGCAGAGCACTTTGAACCAAAGACCTAGAGTAATAACGGTTGTTTGTCTGGTTAATGTATTTTATGTATGTATGAAATAGATGATTTACTCTTTTTTATGGTTTGGTATGAATATAGAAACTGCATGGGTTGTCTATTTATTCATTCATTCTATTAAATAAAAGTGGCAAACAACTCCATTGGTTGATTTGGAGCGGTTGGTGATCTGAAAATGTATTTCCATTCCCTCTATTGAGACAAAAATATGTTTATCATACTTAATATACACAATTCTGAAAGTGCCATTAAATCTTCTTTTCCTCCCTAATGCAGCGGTTCAGCTATTCCACTCTTGCTAAAAAACAGTTCCAGTAATTCCTTTCCTTACAATCTGTATGCTACCACATTCATTTTTTATGAAGTGCAACGGTTGGGTTGCACACATTCGAGGGCCCTGTAAAACTCAATTTGTTTAAAGGGCAGAGGGGCACAAAGGGTTCTTGTAATTTGCCATTACAAAGGTTGACTTTGGCAACATGCTGGAGCACAGGCTGGTTAGGAAATCATGAAAGTTCCGCCACGTTGGTCATGTTGATCTGTAAAATTTGAGCATTACACAAAATATAGATAACATCAATAACTGACGTGCATACTGCTACTAGAGATTGTATGTCTCTGGTAAGTGCTTAACTTAGAAAATCAACTTAAGAGGAAACATTTAAATTCATAGTGTTTTAATGAAAAAAATCAAATGAAAATTAGATTAACTTAAATTTACAAAAAAAGGGATTTGGATATTGCACAATAGAAAACACCCATTTCAGCTAGAATTATGTTTAATCAAAGCCACATTTTTGGTGAAACTGATATTTATCGGGCATCTGCTGCTCCATAGAGCTCTGTTTTATAACTGGTAATCAATAAATAGTTTTTGTTATGTGGGATACTTTTTCAGTGTGTCTTTGTACTGCGTATACCATCATGTGAGTGCAAATATCCACATGCAGCATTAACAATTGGGTTTGGCTTTTTAACGTTTAAATAAGACGTGGAAATAAGAGTCCATCTGATCAACCATCTAACACGCATCCACACTTCAATATTAACAATAATATACAGTACACATGTAAAAGGCATTCATAGGTAATGAAATGTATGAAGAGGGCAATTACAAAATCCCATTTTTTAGACAGTTATTGGACTTAACAAAGGCATTGAGGTGATCAAAGCCATATTTACTGTACATGTGAGGTCTGATCACTGTCTTTATTATAACGGGTCCCCAGGCTGTGTAATGGGCACTTGGGGTTCCTCCTCACAACTGTCCTCCTTCCCAACCCAGTGGATGCCATGACCATTCTCTCTTGGCGGGAGATGTGGGGAATGCTGGCGCTCTAGAGTGGAGAAAGTGGTGAACTGGACTCTCTTTCTCTTGCTGGTGGGCGAGTGTAGGGACTCTGTATGCATAGGTTTGCTCCTGAGGGAGCCCATGCAGCTGAGGGGCGAGTCTGTAACAGAGGCCAGACAACTGGGTCTTCTGGGCAGAGAGGCAGTCTTATCGGGCCCAATGTCTATGACAGTAGTTGTTGTCTGGCAGTCTTGCTGGACAGGACTGCCTGGCACGCTCATCACCAGCTCGGCGTCTGTGCCGAGCCATACCCAGTCATGCCTGTGCCCTGTGGGCTCCTGGCCATGACAGGGAGGCTTCTTGTGCCTGAACTTAACAACATATGAGATACAATTAATCAGAAAAACCAGGATGGCCAGGCAAAAGACGCCCAACAGAGCGTACATGCCAATCTCTAAGTCTGTGAGTGGCCTGTTGCCCAAGATTTCTTCGCCACCAGTTTCTACATCTGCTGTCTCTTGCCCAGGTACCACCACCTTGGTGGGGAAGTTGTTAAAGTTCACCAGGTTGCCAGGAGCCTTCACAGTGCTGGTAAAGCTAACACTGCTCATATCCTCCACTATAATATTGTCTGAGCCAAATGCTCTACTGCTGTCACTGGGGCTGTTTATCATGCTGCTATTCACCACGCTGGTAGGGCTGCCGGTGTTCCCCGAATTGCTGTTCTTACCCACTCCTCCAAGGCTGCCGCTGGTGATGAAGGTTCGCTCAGTAGATCTGATCGTGGTTGTGATCTTCTGCCTGGCACTCTTCTCTCTGTCTGAGGCTGAGTTGCGGGGTGAAGGATCCTGGGACGGCTTCCTCTGCTTCCTGTCCACTTCTTTCCCGTTGTTCCCATAGTCACTTCCGTTGTCCTTGCTGCTGTCGGTATTGCTGGTATTATCGTCTAGGCGCCAACTGTTACCTTGAAACTTGACTTTGAGGCTGCCATTGCCCACAGCCACTGTGCTTTTGCGTTTGGACTTCTGGCATGACTCGCAGATGGACATCTCTACTCTGACCAGGACTCCCTCGCCCTCACCCTCTGCAACCACAGCAGGAGGAGTGCCCTGCACTGACACCACCCCCAGATCGAGAGAAGTCACTGTCACTCTGTAGTAAGCAGGGTCATAAATGTCAAGAGGTGTCTGGTTGCCATCACTGAACTGCAGCCATGCACTCACCAAAGCTTCCTGGAAGAACAGAAAATAGGATAAGGTAATTTCTAACGGGACAGCGCTATTACTTTCACGGTGCAAGACCTAGTCATTTACTTGAGACTTTAATGAGATTAAGCTCCAATGACCATTTTTCAAATATTCCTGCTATTAAATCTGCAGATGGTAATATTAGAATTGACCCTGTTGAAATAAATAAAACCTTTCAGACATTTAATTCCAATTTGTATGAATCCCACTGTGACAGCTTGACTTGCCTTACTATTCAGCAGAGGAATCAGCTAATCTAGACAATTTGATCACTTTAAAGGAACTAAGATTGTCAGTACAGAACATGCAAAAAGAAAAATCACTTGGCTTTTGTGGGATCCCCTCAGAATTTTATGCATCTTTTTGGGAACGGCTGTGCCCATCCCGTCTTGACATGATTAACTTCTCTATTGAGAAGGGCAAATTTTCAAGGGATGTTAAGACAGCCTTTGATTTCCTTACTTTTGAAAAAGGATAAGGATTCTACAGAGGGCTCTAACTATCGGCCTCTGAGCCTGCTTAAATTAGTGAATTCTGACCAAACAGAAGTCAGAAAAACGAAATTAGCAAAAGATAATGTTAGACGCCTTCTCCACATTGTTGATGCGGCAGAAGACCGTAAGATCCAATTTCACTTCTCTCTTTTGACGCAATGAAAGCCTTTGATAGGCTTGAGCGGTCATTTCTATGGTCAGTCTTAGAGGTGATGGGCTTTAGTAAAACTTTCATTGGTGTGATTAAAGTTTTTATATTCTAACCCCTCAGCCAGAGTCTAACCCCTCAGCCCGAGTCTTAACTGGATGCACCTACACGCCAAGGTTGCCCCTTGAGTCCTGATCTATTTGTCCTCTATCTAGAGCCTCTGGCTCAAGCTATTTGCCGATCAATTATGGTGTCACCAATATGCATTTGTAATACACAGCATCACCTCTCACTATTTGTAGACAATGTTTTGGTGTTTTTAGAAAACCCCTCTCAGACCTTTCCTCACCATCTATCATTATGCGAGGAATATGGAAGCTTATCATGCTTTAAAATGAACTGGTCAAAGTCTGCACTGCTTCATTTAAATGATCCTGTTCTTAATTAAATCATCCCTGCTAACATCCCCATTGTTATGCAGTTTAAATTTTTAGGCATTTAGGTTTTTCTTTGCTTAAACCACATTGTTAAGCATAACTATTCTGTTACTCTGAACAACGTTTCGAAAGAAATGGAAAAATGTATGGGTCTCCACGTGTTGATTCAAGCCTGTATCTCTGTGGTTAAAATGAACGTTTTACTCAGGATTATTTTGTGAGCTCTATGCTACCTCTCTCCCCTGCTTCTGGTTATTGGCATAAATTACAATCAGCAGTATCTAAATTTATCTGGAAGGGAAAAGGGCCATGACTGAAGATATCTACACTACAGAGGAGGAAAGACAAAGGTGGCCTCTCAGTTCCCAACTTCAAACATTATTTCTGGTCCTTTGCGTTAAGACCCATTCTGACACTGGTTCAACCCAGATATGTCTGTTTGCTGGTGTACCTTAGAAAATGCTATGAAAAAAGTCCTCTTTTTTCTTTTACCTTTGCTTAAGATCAGCACTCAAGACATACAGTGTCCCTTGGCAGAGGGCTCTGCCTATTCATCCTATCCAGAAGTTATTTACTTTGCAGCCAAAAACCCGTGGTATCGTATCCAGGTTTTATCAGTACTTAGTGATATCTGGCCGCTCAGGCCTTCCTATTGAGAGGATCTGGGCACGCGATTGCCCAGGACTGAGTATCAATCTCAACTGGCAGGATGTATGGTCTAACATTCCAGAAGTATCACGCAATCCAGACCATAAGCAGATTCACTACAATTTCATTCATAGGACATATCTCACGCCTGTGAAAATGCATTGCATGAAAATAACTACCAGCCCTTTATGCACTTTCTGCCTACTAAAATCTCAAGGTACATATCTTCATATAATCTTGGATTACTTTCCTTTTGGTCAGTTCTGGAACAATATTGCACCCAAAATATCTGTCCTGATTAATGATATTGTACCTGTTACTGTCATGTTTTGATTCTGAATGTCAGCCCTCCAGCTCTCTAAAACTAAAAAATGTGCTGTTTTTGCGGGACCAAGAGAATGGTTGCAACCCGTTGCAAACCAATTCATGACTTGTCTGTTTGTACATGGAGCCTTTCCTTGTTGGATGTGGTATTTATACAATACCAGTCAAAAGTTTAAGGTCACTTAGATATTTCAATTGTAGACGGAATACCAGCTGAGATCAGTTGAATTGTTTTTTTTTAACTAGGGCAGCCGTTTTCAGAATACATTATGTGCTTACATAATTGCAAAAGGGTTCTCCAATGTTTTTCTAGTTTTTTAAAATGATATCAGATTAGCAAGCACAATGTGCCTTTGGAACATTGGATGAATGGTTGCTGATAATGGGCAATGTAGATATTGCATTAAAGATCAGCCACCCACTCAGATCAGCTGGTATTCTGTCTATAATAGAGTGTTATGGAAATTTGTAAGTGACCCCAAACTTTTAACTGGTAGTGTGAGGCGCTTTCCACTGCTTGCATAAATGGAGCTTGAGGAAAGACTTTGGACACTTGGCAAAAGCATTGCTGAATCATTACAATCCATGCTGTTTATTTGTGCTACAACCTTCTCGCTTGTACTTGTGTGTGTATTTGGTCCCTTTTGTCTCATGCCGATCACCCTGCCAAGGTCTCTTATATTTCTTTGTGTGTTTGTCTGTGTCTGTATCTATGTGTCTTGTTTGTGAGCTGCAGACATCGTTTTTGCTCTGTTTTTTTGTTGTGTCTCCCTCCTTCCCATATTTCCTCTCTTTGTTTTAAAGTGAAACATTTGATCGCTAGGAAGGATTGTGGAAAAGGTGCACTGTCTTTTTTTGAATGTGTAGTGTTCATTTTTTTGTATGTTGTCATCTGATTAATGTTTTGCACTTCTGTTTGGCTGTTTAAATAAAAAACAAATTAATCACAAAAAAAGAAAAAAGGGGAGAAAGTGGTATTGTACTTTTAATAGGTTTTAGGTCTGTTAGACATTTAAATGGATTCGGACTGTTACCTGTTTGGGGCTCTGTAGGACCTCCTGTGTGGTCGTTGTAGCCAGGATGGCCCTGTTGCTTCCGGTACTGAGCTGTAAAATCATAGAGAGGCCTGTAACCAGCTGGACCCCCAACTCTGTGATGGTCACTTTGTCATCCACAACTTTGATAGTCGTTTTAGCCAAGATTGCGTCAGACAGTGGCGAAAGCACCTGTCACAGAACATCATCAGATACAGGAAATTATTGAGGGTGCCAGTTCAGTTCATCAGGCTCAAAGTAAAATAAAGGAAACTTTCCCATCCAGTCAAGAATCTAACTGCTTCTTGCTATGTTGTTGGTAATGGGCTGTTCGTATCATGGTTAATCCAAGCAGAGGTTCAGTTCATTACCTGGATGGTGGTGGTCCCGAGGTCCCGTCCTGACAGCACCCTTCCAGCCTGCAGCTTTGCCACTCGAGGGTCCTCTACCTTGATGAAGTATCGAACCAGCCTTGTGACATCCACCTGCCAATCCGAGCCGAGGAAATAGGCCTTAGGATCCCGAGGGTCCGCCTGCTCTGCCAAGAAGTGAGTTAGCACCCGCACCAGGGCATGCTGAAACTGAAGCATGCATCCTTTCCCCTTCCTGTCGTCTTCCTCACTGGTCCAGCCAGGTCTGGTAAATGAGCACAAATACACACACTGCAAGTCACACCTGTCACATGGTAAATGCTTTGACCTGCTATACTCAAATCACTCAACACTTTCTCTTTGCTTGACTGGATCACAATGAGATATTGCAGTAAATTACATAATATAGTCAAACCCTAAACCCTCAGAGATAAATGATTTGGATTTGTATGGCCTAAGGGGCACTTCTAGAAATCGCATGTAGAAACCAAATAAGGGGAGTCTTTATGTAAAGTAAATGGTTTGTTTGTGTGTCCCACCTTTTTGAGGTTAGTATGGGTACTCTCCAGCTTTTGATCTGGCTCAGCTCCGTGTCTGATACCTCGATCTGGAGGGGGAGCCGAGGCATCCACACGTTCATTTCAAGCTGAGCACTCAGGTAACTGTAGGTAAAGTTTACCACCAAGTTCACCTTGCCCTTCGTCTCTTTGCCATTCACGAAAACATAGTCACACCTGTCCGACACCTGGATGAGAAAAGATAATATATAAAGAGAACAATCCATCAGAACATGAAGTCTTATCATTTTAATTTCCCTTATCAAAGAGTTTGCATAAGTACCCTTGTGTAAACAATCTATATCAAACTCAGAATGAGATTGTTGACATCAAACGAATGACAAAAAATAATCAAATATTCTCATAAAAGTCACAGTTTTAACAAATAGGCCATTCTTACAACAACGAATGGCCTTGCGGCAGTTCTGCACTGCATGTGTTACCATAGTAATGTCAGCCGGCTGTAATAAACTACTGCGATGATCACCGGTCCGAAGCATTAGGAAGATGCAGCATTGCAATTTTATGTTAATCAAAATATCATGTGGTTCAGTGCTGAACATCAGTCCTTCACAGCCAAATGCATTCATTACACCATGATTTCAAAGGTGACCTCGGCAAGTTTGGGCGCTCAAAGATCTCATGGACATTTTGAGACACGAGTCGGGAGGTTTGCCTTGGTTCTCTCAACAGCCACTGCTTTAAACAAATTGGATAATTAATGCAGCATTAAGATTCAGTCGCCGGCAAACAGGGAAGTGGAGGGAAGAAAAAAAACACTGTGACTTTAACAGATAGCCTAAAGAGGAACACAAATACACACACAGATTCCCGCTCTCATTTGCGTGAACCCGACAGTTTGTTAGAGGATGTGCTGTCACACAGGGCCATGCTATTTTTGAGAGGATCTTGTGTCATCAGTGCATCAGTCATCCTGCACCCATGACCAGAGCTTAAGCTTTGGAATGACCACATCACTACGCATCATTATTTGCTGTTAGCCAAGATGCCCTGGCCTCTTCCCAGCGAATAATCCTATGCTTGATTTATATCCAAACAGATAGCAGATTTAAACCATGTGGCAATGAAGCCCTTGAATGGTTGAAAAAAATGTATAATGCAGGAATGGAACAATAGACAAGGATTGATTTAGTTCCACTGAAGTTTTCTAGAGTTGTCATGTTTTTAATTTGGTGTGGAGGCAGTCAACCAGTCATCCGTGATCTATGACACTTTGCTTATTTCTACTTATTCACAGAAGCGTCTTCCACTGAACTTCCACGAGCCATGCTCAAATAATACTCTGAAGCATTGCTTAAAAGAGAATGCCATTTTAATATGCCATCCGCCCACTCATCCTAGTCACAATCTCATTCAGCAGCCAAGAATATCCCATTTATTTTGGTGTCAAAATAGACGTTTGTTGAAAATGGGATTTGACTTTCATCACTGGGTAGAGAATAAATGTAATCAGAAAAGAGAATACTGAAATGCACGTTTGACTGACACAGCTGTGACAATAGTTTCCAAAGAAAACAAGTTAAATACGTTTGAATGAGTATGCAAAATGAATTATTGCAATGGGGCAAATTAAGTTTAAGCGATACACGGAGTTCCGGCTTGATGTAAATCATTTAGTCAAATTGCTCTACCACGCCATTTAAAAGTCCTGATTAATCAACTAGGTAGACAACTATGCTCAATATGTCCCTGTAATGTTCAGCTGTCAATCATTGAATCCTAAACTAACAAACAGAATGCCTATGCACTTTTTAAGTCTCTCCATCATTCATGCTCATTTGGAAACCCTTTCCATCACAGCAGATTAGACTTTGTTTTGCTTTTATTTTGTCACATGAGCTATCCATTCCAGATGAATCCCCCCCCATCCATCACGAGCAGATTTGATACTCTTCAGGCACACCAGAAGAGAAAAGATATCAGAGTCAAGCTGTTAGACTAAGAAGATTAAAGGGAATATTTGTGACTGGAGCTGCTCTCGTGTCAGCAAATACACTGAGAGCTACTGTAAGCTTAGAACAACAGTAAAGACGGCTAAATTACAAGGTTGAAAAGAATGATTTAGTCCATACCGGGCCTCTCACATAATCCACCTTTTTCTCATAACTGACACCCATCTGCGCTTAATACATCTGCACCTACTGTATACACTGTAATGTGAATCTCCACATGAGCAACACTGTGAACAGCATATTACATATATTTATTAGCTGAGACATCTGTTGTTTGCTAAACCTGCTTTGGCAAATATTTGACTAGCAATCAAAAAAAAAAAATTTGACGGTTGGAGTCCACTGCATGTCTTTTTATTTTTACAATGCCACTTTACCCTTGAGTAAGTACATTCACGGCCTCTTACCTCAGGGGCCGGGGGCCTGACTTTCAATTTCATAAGTAAACAAAGCCGGCTTTTGGCAGTCGGCCGTGCTCAGGTTTACAGGATAAAAGTGGCAAGTCGCAGGATGGTAGCGCAGTGGAAATGGTGGTCTGTGGTTGTTCACTGTCAGGGAGAGTGATTGGCGACGTTGTCGGAGCACAGCTAGTAGTTAGTTTTACTGTGTGGAAAAGAGAGGTGACTTTGATACAGCGTGTGTGTCCGCATCTGTTCTTACCGTCACACGTCAAATCAACCTTGCCCCTTCTTTTAACAGCCACTCTAAATTACCCTACTGCCCGTCAGCCTCATGGCTGATAGACAAGACATAAACATCTAATTATTTCATTCATTGCTGCTAGTAAATGTTTTATTCTCAGGTAACCATTTACAAGTAGTGATTGAACTTTCTGCAGCGAAAGTGATTAAAGTTGACTACAAAGGTGTAAAAGAAATTGTCCCCATAATGAAACAATTAAAAAAAAAAAAAAGAGCCATTTACGCTACAGTAAAATCCTTTACTTGGAACGTGTGAAACAAAAGAAACGAAAAAGGAAGTATCAGAAGGTTATTGTTCCCTCTCCAGTATGTGCGGGCATGTTACAAGGAGCAGTAGGAGGTAAATCCTACCTTGAGTACATCTTCATCAGTGGAGCTACAGTCTGTGTAGTCAGACACATCGGTGACCACTCCATCTTCTTCCACCGCTACTGTCCTCACAGGCATCACCACCTTCTTTCCAGTCAGAACAGCTGTGTTCAGGATCTCTGTGCCCTGCAGAGAGGCCGGGAAAATCAGCCATTAAGTCATAAGTCATTACATATTGCTTAGTCTCAGGAAATAACAAATCACATACTATAATTTGTTTTCATTTCACATTTTAGACATTTGTTTTCATGAAGTGCAAACAGGTTTTTGGGATTGTAGGGCTGTGGGATGCAAGAAGAGGAGGAAGATAGGAAAAAAGGAAAGATAGAGGCGATGAAGTGTGACTCGGTGACTCAGCAGTCCTGATGATGAGGTGAGAAGCCTGGGACCCCTTTGGGAAGCCGGGTGAATGGGAGGAGGGGAAGTGGGGGGCAGAGGATGGGTGATGGCCAGGTCAACATATGGAAGGGAGAGCTAATCTTGGGACTTCTCTGCGCAGGCATGTCCCTCAGAGCGATGCCATACCCGCTCAAACATGGCCACGGACGTGGACTAAAAATAATCTCTGCACATCTACAGCCTGTGCTTTCACGCTCAATGTATTATTCAATAAGTCGGCTGTGGCAGGTAGAGCAGAGTCATCAACTTATTGTAGGGTTGGTCCCTTTGTCTAGGTGTCCTTGAGCAAGACACTGAGCCCTAATTGCTTAGGATGGTTAGGCCAGCGATTTGCATGGTAAGTGGCTCCAACTGGCCTGTGAGTTCAATGTGTCTGTGGACTGGTGAATGAGTGGTCAGTTGTAAAACGCTTAGGATAAAATGCCCTCTAAATACAGTCTATTTACTATTCCATAAGTGTTTTTCCTTGTTTCTTTGTACATTTATAAATTAAATGGTGAGGTGTTTTGTTAAAATAAATTATATATTATAATCATATTATTAATATGAATATGATTATTATAAGTATTGTAAGAATGGTATCTGTCTGCTTCACTGTGACGTCGTGCGTGTGTGCGTGCACGTGCGTATTTGAATGCATGCATGGATGATCAAAGCAAGAAAACGAAACAGATGGATTTGTTTCGTCCTCTTTAAAAACACACTGCTTCAAATGAAGTTGAAATAATTGAATACTGTGTGTGTGAATTAGTATGAGAGCAGTGGAGCGCAGCCCGGTCAACTTCTCTGACTGATCAGTTAAATCACATTCAAAGAGACACTTGGCCGCTCAGAGTATGAAAATGAAGCAGATGGATACGTGTCCCTCGACTGTAAAACTGGTTTAAATGAAGCCGAAATAACCGAAGATCTTTTTTTTCCTTTCTTTTTTTTTTAGCTGTCATTACAATATAGTTACAGATATGAAGCCTGTGTCAGTGAGGCTTCCGCCATTATATAGTATTGAGCTGCAGCATTAGATGGAATTCACAAAGCAAGGCTTGGAGTGATCAGTCAATGGTAATGATCCCTCGAGCCAACCATCAAATCTCTTCGTGTTTGGTGTTCTAATCCACAGGAGAGATGAACCATGTCAAATTCACAAATCAGGATACTGTTGCGTATCCTCATAACTCAATGATTGGAATGCAGCAGACAGCACTGTGAAATAAAAGTAACCTGCTGCCCAAAAGTACAGCAAGAAGTATAATAACTGTTCATTTTAATTATACATTTAATAAACAAATGCTAAAAAAAAAGGCGGTGTGAGTGTGATTTATAGGTGACAGGTTGTCATTGCTATGTCATTCCTGCAAATAATGGCATACAAAGTAGACAGATACACTAGGATTCAATATTGTAATTCAAAGTGTTGTAAACTCCTGTGTAATGTTCCGTATTTAGTGGTGGAGATTATTTCACAGATTAATTATAGAGGTAGCATGATAAAGAGGCCCGCGGCACCAAAATAGAAGCACATGAAGCAGCTGTTCAGAGGCGAAGATGACCACACGCTGCACAGCAGATCTGAGCAGAACAACAGAGAAGAGAGACATCAGCTAGCTGACAGTAAACGACACAAGGTCACTTTCTGCTCAAAATAGATCCCATTTACAAACAATGCTGCCTGTGTATGCAAATCAGACAGGAATGGATCAGAGCAAAGTGCATGTTATAATATTTCCATGCACCCACGCTCAAAGAATGCCTTCAAAATGTTGACATTAATGGAAACGCTGCTGTCAGTATCGTCAATGTCGATTTTAATAATTATTAGATGGGACATGGAAGGTGTAAGCTGACTCACCATTACAAGAGGGGCCAAGCCAACAAAGTCTCTCTGAGTAGTGTAGATCCTCATGGCTCCTTCGGTCTTGGCTACGTTTTTGGACGCGGATGGTATTTCCAGCCTCCATACAATGACCTGACTGTCGAGAGGACTGCTCAGCTCCTCCACTTCAAAATCCATCTGAAGCACCTCCAGCAGACTGCTGTCAAGCCTGAGTAGGAAGCAGGATCAATTAGACATACCATACATGTATTTGTCCCTGTCTATAATTCCAGTACAGCAAATGTGGTTTTCTTGAAATTTCTTATTTCTTATTCAGTTACTGCAGTGTTCCATTGTCATATTATGCTATTATCATTTGGTGCAGGAAGTGCTATATTTTTTTAAGGGATCTAATTGTTTCAACTTCTACGTGATGCAAATTAGCACCAGAATGTCAGAATCTTTCCATCACAGCCACTGATACTTAATAGGATTATGTCACCATCGGGGTCTGCATATCTCTCTTGGCAAATTAAATTCCTGTAGAGATAATCATGTCTGAGTAAAGGTGCAGTGATTATACCGCAGTGTGTAGCCTGCACTTCAGACTGGTGCTCGTTGCTTTTGGTACAGAACGAGTCAGGGTGAATCCATGTCCATTTGATTCAAATGTGAAACAACAGGTAACTGAATGGACGCATTATCAGCCAGTGTGAGCAGAGCCAAGCTTTAGTTACCCTCATAGTCACTAAATGACTAACCAGAGTTATAGAAATATGATGTTGTGACATTGCTGCTGTGACATATTGACAGCTCAGAATGCATCAATAACACCTCACTGTATAATGCAATGGCATTGTGTATTAGGCGGCATGGATTACCAGGCAGGTGTTATTTCATGTTTAGGAAATTGTTGGAACCATTAAAAGAATAACTGTGATGAAGATTGAGACTTTATGCTTAGAATTCCAAAGTAATGTTATGAATTTGGCCCTGTGGAAAGAATGTGTAGACATTTTTAGATGAGAGATGTGATCCTAGTAGTTGCGACAATACCCTGTGCTTCTTTTTTAAGTAGAGGGCTTTTCATCTCTAGGCATTTTCACAATGTAAACTAAAAAAAAAAAATAGAGCTGAATTGCCCTGTGCTGGCCCTATCCTTGAGCTGCCGGTACTGCTAAATGTGAACTGAATAAAAGGTGGTATGAGGACAGCGGCATCCTGCATACACAACAAAGTGTACGCCTCTGTAACTTATAATGGCCTCTCAGTGATGCCAGCTAGAACAGAGTGTCCTCGCCATGGATTCAATTTTCTCCCATGGCCCGAGTTTGGATCCTGGGTTTTATTTATTGGCACTGTATTGAACTGTAGAAAAGATATATTGGTGGACAAAAACACAATAAGCATGCACATACCCACATGGACATTATTAGACCCACAGTGCATTTGTATGTAAATGTTATAAATATCTGTGTCAGGGCTGTACAGACAGACACATAGTAAGTCCTGTGCGTGCAAATGACCTCTAAAGGAATGCATACCAGCCGCCTTTCTGCATTGAAGCAACAACAATTGGAGAAACTGTAATTCATATTTTGTTCTTTTATTATCCATTAAGTTCCAAACTCAACAACAAAGCACACGAAAGGTGCTTGGCAGTATCCCCCTCTCTCAGTGCTCCATTGTAAGTTCCCTTATTAAACGCAGGACAGAGATTTAGTCTAATTGAATAACCTTAGCATATTGCTCCGAGACATGAGATTAAAAGATAATAATGGCATTCTGCTCAAGTATCAAAACAAGACATGCTTGACTTCCACAAGCATGCATATATCCGCTTAAGCGTGCATTAACACAAATATCTGTAAGATAAGGGATGACGGCATGCTATTTATGCCCTCAGTTACTCTTGTGAAGCTTGCAGTGGGAGGATGCTTCAACAACTTGTTTACAGTCTGTCTGTGAGTAGTAGTGCTTTAATATTAAGATTTAAACCAAACTGCTGTGACAGAGGATAACAACAAGCTTTAATGTACAGATACAGCAAATGCGTTTAGTGCTCACTAAAGCCAGGAAGACAAAAAGTCAAAGAAATCCCCAAAGTAGCATGACAGTGGACACTCTCTGCAGGGGTTCTGTTAGTTTCATGACATTTTGGAGAGGATTAGCCGGAATGACTGAGTGAAAGAATATGTTGACCCATAAAGAGGTTGTGATAAACAATGTCATAATCCATGCCAAGTGGGAAAAACAACTTAATGAGGTCAAACACATTATGACAAGCACACCAGGTCAGTGTTTTGTCTGTGTTTAAAGCAAGCTGTGTCTGTCCATTGTTCTATGACCTTTCAAGAGTCAGACAAACCCATGTTTAGCTCCTACAAGTATAAACCTGTCCGGGAGTAAATCATTCTTGTCTATATTGAAGCAAAGTCCACTTTAAAAGTTTTTTCTTTGTCCACTTTTATTAGTACTTTGTTTTTTTCATCCTGGGAAAGTTGGCAGCATACACTTGTTCCTTTCCAGCTATGCCAACCATTCACACACAGATTAGAGCTGCCGTTTTACAAGCATTTCTTGGAGCTGCTCTAGAGGCAGAAGTAATCATACTGTTTGAGTTCAATCTCAATGGATCCGTTTTTTTGGAGCACATGAATGGCAAAAAAAGAAAGAATTAAAAGCAAGTGCACAACAACAACATAAATATTCTTCTGCTGAATGTATGTGTTTATTCAAGACAGCTGAATGGTCAGATAGAAAAGTTAGCTCACCAATGTTAGATGCCTTATCAACCACGCTAGCGGTCAATCTGTTGGCCCACAACAGAAATATCTTTCCTTATCCATTCATGGTCCCCGGAGGATAAATACTATTGACTTTGGTGATCCCCTGCCTTATGCTTTAGTGCAACCGTTAGGTTGGTATTCTTATTTATTTCTTATTTGAACATTTATTAAAACAAGATCCTTGACAAAGAGTCATACGCAACATGAAGCAGTTAGTATTTACATGAAGTTACATACACAGGTTAAGAGTAACTTACCAAATTGTAAGTGATTCGTTAAAATTGTGTACTCTGCTGTACTAATTGTGTAATTTGCTGTTTGCTTTATACTGTATAACAGGTGACCACCTCTCTAAATAAATGTTCACCCTGAGCTGTAGTTTTGCTGTTATATTTTCCATGCAGTCAACAGCTTTGACTATTTCGGACAATTGGTCTAGAATGAGTGACTGTGGCTTGCATTTTGGGTTGTGAGTAACATGTCTCCACACTATCTCCTTCAGGATGAACTTTGGTAATCCTTTTACTTTTTATCTTGCACCATCATCAAGTCAACATTTTAATTTGCCCATTACTTTGGTTTCTAGCCAAATACTTGTAAAACTAATGACATCCCTCCAAAGTCCCTCCTTTTCCGGTAGACCTCGTAGGACCTTATTTTGGGAAAAAAACATAAACGGTAATAAATGGGGAGAGACTAATAATAGTTTGATCCCGTTTGAATTGAGCCATGAATTACATGTGATGAAATATACAGACGTGTTTTATAAAGCGTATTTTTATCAGCCGAGAACAAATAATGATCAAGATCTGCTGCCTGTGTGAGTAAACTTACATCCTGGTACAAAACACAAAGGCATCGATGCCTCAGCGAGACGTCATCCATGCGACATTGAGGTGACAAGTCTTTCTAATTACATTATTTCACAGTCTTTTACTTCAACAGTTCCTTGAATCGCAAAATTATCTTTTAAACTGACGAACAGCATATGTGTAAATCATGGCTCAATTCAAACGGGATAAAAAATGTGTTCTTCCCCCTTCACTACCGTACATGTGTTTACCGAAGTAACGTCCAACTGTGGTCTGTGGTGGTATAAGCACGCTAACACGCAAAATGGTCACCTTGGTAAACATTGGAATTGCTACACTGTCGGATGTTAGAATTGTCACTGTGATCATGCTGATGTTAGCATTTAGCAAATACCGCTGCCCTACTGCCACTAGCATGGCTGATAAATAGACTCTTAGTATTATGTTTTCTGATTTACATTTTCCTGAAGGTTATAGCCTATAAAATATGAACTAAATAAGAGGCTTAAATTAAGGCTACTGTTGTGGCAGTAAGGCAAGACAGAGACAGCTTAAAAGGGCATGACATACTTTATACCCTGTGTTTCCCATGCCCTTTGAAAAGGTGTCCTGTAATCTTAGGAGGCACTGGCCACGCTTACCGGTAAATGACTTAACTCTGGAATGAAGTCAGCTCACCTTGTTTCAATAAAATGCACTCAACTGAAAATAAAAAAGGACATCTGAAAGGATGCCTGGATGTAACTCTTTTTACTGAGGTTATGGTGCCAGTTAAGTACTTCTCAGAAGCCCAATGAGATAAGTTGGATCAGGCCAAGCTGCACATGCAAATAGTTGTAGTGCTGTTAGCAAATGGCTCAGTTTTGCTATAACAACTTTGCTTGAAGCCTTTAAGTCATAGGTTAAAATATGTTTTACAGCATACTAGGAATGCATGCATGTGTACAGCTGATAAATGTTTAGAAAGGATAAATGCACAGATGATAAGTGGAAAATAAAGGGGGAAATGCAATAACTGTTTACAAGAGGCAACTTTACAGGAGTACCAGCAGCAAACCTGTGCTTAAAGAATAAGAGACGTCCCTCCAGGATGCAGCAGTATGCTTCTGCAGTAAGCCGTTGTCAGGCTTGCACAGCGCAGCTAGTTTGTCTTTTGCTCCACAGGTGCTGAGACAAATACTGATATTCTTTGCAGGACATACAGTGGGTACGGAAAGTATTCAGACCCCTTTAAATTTTTCACTCTTTGTTTCATTGCAGCCTTTTTCCAA